>NW_022991395.1:0-36612 GCF_902827175.1 Gymnodraco acuticeps
GCTACACAAGAAGCTGGAAAGGGGGCGGAGCTTCATACGGTGAATAATGGATGAAGTGAATGATTCGAAAATATATCTAAAAGTTGGTATCTGTTTTATCTTCAGTTTTGTTGGGGTTCTTACCTCGTAGGAGCTGGGCAGCTGGAGCTTCAGACTGAGAAACTTCTTAATGGTTCCCACTGTGATTCTACTGGAGCAGCGGATGAATCTCTTCATCAGATCCTAATTGGACGAGAAAATAAAATCAATTAGAGACTCAACAAGAGAGGCAGCTTAAAATGAAATCCTGTCCTAGAAAAGACCCAAAACTAAATGTTACCGATTGATTTACTTAATGATGATTAAGGTATACACACTACAGACTTTTTGGATGTGTAATTAGGTAGATCATTTGTTTATATATAATTTGTAAGTGAATAATATTTTTGTTTATCAATTTGATACTGCTTAAGATTGTACAGGTGTTTTTATTTTGTATTATTGTTTTACAAGAAAATAAAAAACAATCCAACCCACCGTGACAGTCGCCTCAGACTGTCCCGTGTTTCGCAGGCAGTCCAGACAGATGGCGATCTGAGGATCATTTCTGTGGTAATCTTCCTCATCGTCATCATCATCACGGCCTCCATAATCACCCACAACGTCAGGAAGTCCGAGCCTCTGACGCCTTTCTGCTTTGGGATGCAAAATGGATGAAAGGAATATTAAAATGATTGAAAAGTAATAATAACTATAATTTCACGAGAACACTAGAAGTAGAGGAATGTGAGAATGTGGTTTGAGATATTTCCAAATATCTGGAACAAACTCCCAGAAACCGGCCGGTCTGCAACTCTGACTATTTTTAAATCCAGGCTGAAGACTTTCTTTGTGACGCTGCTTTTAATTGAACTATTCACATGTTTTATTATCTTTGCTTTTTAATGTTTCTAATGTGTTTGATGCTCTTAATGTCTTTCATTTTTGTAAAGCACTTTGAATTGTCTTGTGTTGAAAAGTGCTGTATAAATAGACTTGCCTTGCTTTAGTTAGAGACCAACAGTGTACAGTTAGCATCACTAAACAGTGCTCTAATTTTTCTCTTACTAGCATTTTAAGGCATCAAAATGTGAGCGGGAAAATGTCCTAAAGTCAGCTATGTCAGGGTCTATGCAGGAATCCTGAAGTCAGATGGAAAACATTTAAAGACCTTTTTTAAGACCCTTCCCAAACATTGAAAGACCTCATCTCCACTTCGAGTTTTAACCGGTTACCTTGGCGACACACTTCACCTCACATTGACTATAAACAGTATTGATTGTCCTTCCTCCTTATCTTCCAACCATTTGGACGCAGACTTGCATTTCCTCATAACGATGTTGCTTAGCAACCGGCGTAAACGGAGCTTCGCTCGCTATCAAGCAGTGAGCGTGCGATGTCCTGTTCAGATGACGTCAAACCCAACGGGATGCCATCAATAAACTACACAGAATCACTACACACCTACGCCATGACTACATTCAGGCAGACTGTAGAATACAACCTCTCTGGACCATTTATATACTTATTGAAAACAAGCTACAAAATCTAACACCTTGAAAAATGCTGTTTAATACTTTTAAATAGCCTTCATTTTCGCTAAATTGATTGATCAACTTTTAAGACCCCGCGGACCCCCTGTACGCCCCATATTTACATAAACAAGCCCACAATATGACAATTAGATTAAGATTACGATTAAACTTTACTGTCATTGCAAACGACTAAGAAACAAAATGTGGTTTACATCCAACCAGAAGTGCAAAACAGTAGTAAAGCGCATAGTGATCTTTAGTACAGTATACAAATATCTGACAGTATTGTATACAAACAGCAGTTTAGAAAATGAATACACTATAGCTATGGTATAAATAATACACAATACAGAATAAATAGAAATATATTATTTTTGTCAGGTTTACAAAATATAAATATGAGTGTGCCATAGAAGACATCGATGATCGGACATTTTATAAAAACAGATATGTTGGTTGACGTAAGTGAAAAAGTCAGTCTCCAGGGGAATGTGTGTGTGTGTGTGTGTGTGGTCTAGCATTACCATCCTTGTGGGGACCTACATCTGTTTACACAGTCACGTGTGGGGACTCGCCTCCCTTATGGGGACAAATTGGAGGTCCCCATAAGGGGAATCATTACTTTTAGGGTGAAGACTTGGTTAGGATAAGGGTTAGGTTTAGGATTAGGGTTAGGATTAGGCATGTGTTGGTTATGGTTAAGGTTAGGATAAGTCTCCAGGAAATGCATGTAAGTCAATGTAATGTCCCCTGAAGTAATGTATACATGGTATGTGTGTTTGTGTGTGTGTGTGTGTGTGTGTGTGTGTGTTTAGTCAAAACGTAATTAAAAACTCCCCTAATCTATTGATTTAATGTCTGCCTCCTCTACTAATTGCAGGAAGAAGATATAAACAGTAAATTAGAAGTAAAAAAGACATTATAACAGTCAAATAAGTAAGAAAGAACCCTTAAGAGTATTCGTTATTTACACACAATCTGGCAGGATTTAAGCCAGTGGTAAAGCGACTGTATTTATCAAAACACACATCGTATAAAATCTAAATCCTCTCACCTTGGCCGTTCTCTCTGGGCTGGTTCTTCTTCCAGAACTCCAGCTCCTGCTGTTCCTCTCCTGGTTTTACATAAGCAACAGGAAGTGTTAAAAAGCAGCATGGAGACACACAGAGAAGCATTCACACTGAATTCCTATAAAGACAGGCGGGTGATTCTGATCCTTCATTGGGTATTACTCTCACAAACCATTAATCAGAAATGCTATGACGCTTATTTTTACACCACTTGGCTTCACTAAGATATACGATGTTTGCTCCGTCAGCAGCGGGAAGTTATGGAGTCATAAAACTGAAGCACCATCACAGATTAAGTTAGACATGTTGGCTTCTTGGATTAAACCTGAGGAGGAGCACAGAGCTATTGGAGGGAAACTGTTTTGCTCAAAAGCTAACATTGGAAGCCATTGAATCTGATTATATTCAGTGTGAACAGCAAGTTAAAATTGTTTTAATTTGAAGCAAGACGTTTCCTAGCACAGTGAGTTTGTACAGAAGGACCTGAAATGTAAATGTTTCCAATTGTTTGCCATGTTTTAACATAGCAATGAGGACACTGTTGAGACAAATTTAACAGTAAATGTGCTGGGAGAATCTTAATGTATGAATATGTGGGATATTTAATATTGCCGCAATACAGTGGTGCAATGATAACGTATTTTTTAAGTTAAAAGCTAATGTTGGGCTATAAAGGAACTGCAGCACGGTCACATGACTTCACGTCACCACCGCTAAGCTAAAGGAGGCTAATGTTGGGCTATAAAGGAACTACAGCACGGTCACATGACTTCACGTCACCACCGCTAAGCTAAAGGAGGCTAATGTTGGGCTATAAAGGAACTACAGCACGGTCACATGACTTCAGGTCACCACCGCTAAGCTAAAGGAGGCTAATGTTGGGCTATAAAGGAACTACAGCACGGTCACATGACTTCACGTCACCACCGCTAAGCTAAAGGAGGCTAATGTTGGGCTATAAAGGAACTACAGCACGGTCACATGACTTCATGTCACCACCGCTAAGCTAAAGGTGGCTAATGTTGGGCTATAAAGGAACTACAGCACGGTCCCATGACTTCACGTCACCACCGCTAATCTAAAGGAGGCTAATGTTGGGCTATAAAGGAACTACGGCACGGTCACATGACTTCATGTCACCACCGCTAAGCTAAAGGAGGCTAATGTTGGGCTATAAAGGAACTACAGCACGGTCCCATGACTTCACGTCACCACCGCTAATCTAAAGGTGGCTAATGTTGAGCTATAAAGGAACTACAGCACGGTCACATGACTTCACGTCACCACCGCTAAGCTAAAGGAGGCTAATGTTGGGCTATAAAGGAACTACAGCACGGTCACATGACTTCACGTCACCACCGCTAAGCTAAAGGAGGCTAATGTTGGGCTATAAAGGAACTACAGCACGGTCACATGACTTCACGTCACCACCGCTAAGCTTAAGGAGGCTAATGTTGGGCTATAAAGGAACTACAGCACGGTCACATGACTTCACCACCGCTAAGCTAAAGGAGGCTAATGTTGGGCTATAAAGGAACTACAGCACGGTCACATGACTTCACGTCACCACCGCTAAGCTAAGGAGGCTAATGTTGGGCTTTAGAGGAACTACAGCACGGTCACATGACTTCACGTCACCACCGCTAAGCTAAAGGTGGCTAATGTTGGGCTATAAAGGAACTACAGCACGGTCACATGACTTCACGTCACCACCGCTAAGCTAAAGGAGGCTAATGTTGGGCTATAAAGGAACTACGGCACGGTCACATGACTTCATGTCACCACCGCTAAGCTAAAGGAGGCTAATGTTGGGCTATAAAGGAACTACAGCACGGTCACATGACTTCACGTCACCACCGCTAAGCTAAAGGTGGCTAATGTTGGGCCTATAAAGGAACTACAGCACGGTCACATGACTTCACGTCACCACCGCTAAGCTAAAGGAGGCTAATGTTGGGCTATAAAGGAACTACGGCACGGTCACATGACTTCATGTCACCACCGCTAAGCTAAAGGAGGCTAATGTTGAGCTATAAAGGAACTACAGCACGGTCACATGACTCCATGTCACCACCGCTAAGCTAAAGGAGGCTAATGTTGAGCTATAAAGGAACTACAGCACGGTCACATGACTTCACGTGATGACGTTTAGTCGTCTCATTTAGACACTTGTTAGCAACCACTATTTTATAATGCACCAGTGGGGTATTTACTGATGTATTTGATGTCGTAGAACAGAAATATCTTCAGCTTGTGTTAACCACAGACCTTTTTGTAGGAATCTAACCTCAAATACATTTATAAAAACCACTGAGTTTGAGGCCGGGGGACAGGAAGTGGTAAAATGATGATTCATTTCAGAGTTGTAAATCTCATTCCTTTGCTTTTCTTCTGACCTGTTGTAATGTTACAGGGATGCTCTCACTTAATATGATAGTGTTCTTTCATTACCCATATTTTATTTGGGTTTTCCCCGCTGGTTCAACTTCATATAATAAAGGGTTGGGTCACAACTAGTGCACATGTTGAAGGCCATTTGTGTGTAGTAATAAAATATTGGCTAGCTTGAATATAAATCATGTGATTTTCTGTTGTTCTGTCGTTTAGTGAACTATTTTTCCCCCCGTGAATAATCGCATAATTAAACATGGACGTCAAACTGAGGAGACAGATTGATGAAACCATCTCACTTTCTCTGAGTCCAGGTACCAGCTTGAAAATGATTTCCCTCCAGGGTGTTGTCCAACCTGAGAATATGGAGAGAGAAGGAGGTGAAAAGGAAGTTGCATAAGGATGTAAAATGACAGGATCAAAAAATAGAGAGCAGAAGTGGGGAGGAAGAGAAGCAAAAGGGTGAAATAGTCAGTATGTGTAAGCTCTAAATCTATCGCTCTTTAGCTCAGACTGGAACAAAACACCATTTATGAAAAACGGACTAAATCAGGAGGTTCCCCCGAAATATTGCTGACACCTTGTTCTATAAACAAATGCATTTAGATTTCTTAACATTTAATTTTTTTCAAATGTAAAACCTGTTTTATCCAAATTCAAGAATCAGTGAGGGGTAAAAGATAGTGCCAAAACACACGGTGAAAGACACATGTCGAATCAGAATGAAACTCAAATGAAGGATGTGAGAGAAGCATGAGGGGAAATACACACGTTAAGAATGATCAGAACAGAAATACACGTCGATCAAATGAGTCACGGTCACAATGGGGGTAAATGGAAAAAACATGTGGTGTACTTAAAGTGTTGCATTTGTACTGTAGTGAATACAATATCACCACGGCCAAGTCCCCTAAACTACCGTGACTGGTTATCTGGATTCATTGCTTTATTATTTTCTCCCCTTAGTTGTTATTATTTATGACTTTTTTGTTGTTTTTGTATTTCAATTTTTTTCTAATGTTTGAATTATTATTTGTTATTTTGCATTGGAGGTTTTGATCTTGGTGATTATCTTTGTATTGGTTTTGCACGATGACCTGTTTGTACAAAGTGTTGCATTTGTAATGTAGTGTTACTCAATACAATATCACCACGGCCAAGTCTCCTAAACTATCGTACCTTGTTATCTTGATTCATTTGTTTATTCTTTTCTCCCCTTAGTTGTTATTATTTATGACTATGCAGGTTTATTTGTTGTTGTTTTATTTCTATTTATAATGTGTTTATTATTATTATTATGTATTGTGCTGTATTGAGGGTTTTGATCTTGGCAAGGCAAGTTTATTTATCTAGCACTTTTCTACAAGGCAATTCAAAGCGCTTTACAAACCCTGAAAGACATTAAGAGCATAAAACTCGTTGAAAGATTAAAAAGCAAAGATAATAAACCATGAATAACAGGACATGAATAAAAGTTACAGTTCGGTGTGAGATGTGAGATGTGAGATGTGAGATGTGAGATGTGAGATGTGAGATGTGAATAGTTCAATTAAAAGTAGCGGCAAAAAGAACGTGACAATTATTTGTATTGGTTTTGCGCGATGACCTGTTTGTACAAAGTGTTGCATTTGTCATTTATAACAACAGAGACTTTCTCAAAGAAGAGACAACAGTGACGGCCCGTCCACACAGCGGCGTGCGTTGAAGCTCGCCGGCGGGCGTGTCTGAAACTCGACCAACAACCAATCACATGAATCTCCCGCCCCTGACACACAAGCAGCGGTTTGATTGGTTAGAGCTTGTACTGGCATATGATTCGATTGGCTGACGAGGCTTCAAAAATTGAACATTGCTCAACTTTTGCAGCGAGCCATGCCAGCAAAGCTCCGCGTCGCTTCCCACAATGCAGTTCGGCAAAAAGTGACGTCGCCCCATTCAAAGTGAATGGTGAAGCTTTCAACGCACGCTGCTGTGTGGACGGGCCGTGAGAGTCAAGTCAGAGTTAGAATAAAACATTACCTGAGCATCTCCAGTGGGTTGGTCTCATGAACCTGAATGCCACATCTAGGACAGTCGTTACTGTCCTCAAAGTGCTGCACGATGCAGCTCTTACAGACTGCAAAGGAAACAACATTAAGATTTGTTAATTGTTAAAATAAGATGCATCTTTGTCCTTGTCCGATGCGAGGGTCCAAGGACAGAGGGGGTCGTATTCATATTCTGTACAAACTGTAAAGTCTACTGAGACAAATGTAGCATTTGTGATATTGGGTTTTATAAATAAACATTGATTGATCATGTTTTAAGGATTTCAAAGAACTAAACGGGAAAAAAAGCACTGAAAAGTTTGATAAACGTCGTCTGGTTAGCCTGCTAGCTCGCTCATTAGCAGATTAGCTCGCTTGCTGACAGCTAGCAGACAGTTAGCCCAGTGACTAACCTGGAAACAGTAGAGTAGTACAGTAGGTTAGCTGGCTAGGTAACAAGCTAATGATGTGTTAAGAACATGCACTGTGGGTCATTTATTAGCAAACCAGGTGACATGCAATGCATCTCTTGCAGACTGCAAAAGAAACCAACATAAGTTATTGGGGTTAAATTCGACTCTCCAATGGCGAGTTTTTGTCAAGACAGCATTTAGTTTAAGGGTCATTCCAGAATTGGAGGACATTTCATGTCCCCCATATAAAAAATCTAATAATCCATGCCCAAAATGCTAAAACATGCACTTGTTGTGTTAAACATACTTGTCTTGAGACAAAATGTATATCAAGTTGTAGAAAAAGTGGTTTCAAAATATTATTTAAATTATCAAATAGCTCTCGAACATCCCCTAAAATGGCATTTTTCTCTTGTCCCCGCTTCTTGGTGACCAACTTGCGTCAAATATAACATTTAAAAAGGGATTTTATTTACTTTTGTTGGTATTATTCTATTGATAAATGTCTCTTGTAATGGTCAAATCAATTTATTAAATCATAAACACATTTTAGATAACAGTAATGTTGCACAGAAGGTGTGTCCCTCAACATGCGTTCAACCCTGTTACCCAAACCTTTTTAGATTGGCACAGGAAGTGAAAAAACTGTAAATCAGATGACACAGGAAGTGACATCAGCAAGCCATGTGCTAGTGCCATGGGTAGACCACAACTAAGTCCTCTTTTATTTTTCATATTTTTACAATCTTGTCAGTCTTAAAAGAGTGTGGCACTCTGACCCACTCAGCCCTGTTACTGATATTATCAGAATAAAGCATATTCATTTCAAAGTTATCTTTCTTGCATTAGATATCCAAGTGTGTCCTTGCCTTGAAAGTAGCATTACATGCTACATCTAGCAATACTTCCTGAGGTTAAAGCTCAAATTAGCATTCATTTTCAACCCTGTTACTATAATTAGAGTAACGGGTAATTCTTCATTGGAAAATATACATGTGATGCCTAGCTGGGCAAATGCTTTTTTTGATGGTTTATTGTCTGTTTTTCCTAAATACATACAAAAAAATTATAAAATAAATGGTTCATTTTTCAAAAATGTTGGTGTCTAAATTATCCTCCAATTCTGGAATGACCCTTAAAGGATTTCAAAGTTATAAAACAAAGAAAAACACTGAAAAGTTGATTAACATGCTCGTTAGCAGGTTAGCTTGATTGCAGATAGTTAGCTCACTCATTGGCCTGGAAACTGACCTGGTTGTACAGTCGGTTAGCTTTGTAACAATCTTATCATGTGTAATTATGGGGTTTGATTTAAGTGCTTGTAAGGAAACAACATTAACATGTATTACATGTTGGGGTTAAACTAAAATCTACAATGGCAATTATTTTGTCAAGACACTTTGACAGCCTTTTGTTTTCAAAGAAAAAAAGAACAAAAAACACTGAAGATTTGAGAAATGTGTGCTGGCTAGCCTGCTAGCTCGCTAATAGGTGGTTTGATCGCTTGCAGGTAGTTAGCTCAGTCACTTGCACAGAAACTGACATACTGGTGCACTACATTAGTTTGCTAGCTCACTCATTTGCAGGTTAGCTTGCCTGAATGTGGTTTGTTCACTCACTTGGAAACTGACATGGTGGTACAGTAGGTTAGCTTGAAAGCTCGCTCATCATTACTGTGACTGCTTTTTGCACACATGTCTGCACAGCCCTCTACAAATATAATACACTGTAGTTTGCCATATACTCATTGTCCTAAATGTTTTTTTTATGTTTTATTTTTAGCTTTTAAAATGGTAAATGGACTGTACTTATATAGCGCTTTATCCAGTCGTTACGACCCCTCAAAGTGCTTTACATACTACATGTCGTTCACCCATTCACACAGAGCAGTGTACCTTACTCTAGGACCTAACATTCACACAGAGCAGTGTACCTTACTCTAGGACCTAACATTCACACAGAGCAGTGTACCTTACTCTAGGACCTAACATTCACACAGAGCAGTGTTCCTTACTCTAGGACCTAACATTCACACAGAGCAGTGTACCTTACTCTAGGACCTAACATTCACACAGAGCAGTGTACCTTACTCTAGGACCTAACATTCACACAGAGCAGTGTACCTTACTCTAGGACCTAACATTCACACAGAGCAGTGTACCTTACTCTAGGACCTAACATTCACACCCATTCACACAGAGCAGTGTACCTACTCTAGGACCTAACATTCACACCCATTCACACAGAGCAGTGTACCTTACTCTAGGAGCTAACATTCACACCCATTCACACAGAGCAGTGTACCTTACTCTAGGACCTAACATTCACACAGAGCAGTGTACCTACTCTAGGACCTAACATTCATACACATTCACACAGAGCAGTGTACCTTACTCTAGGACCTAACATTCACACAGAGCAGTGTACCTTACTCTAGGACCTAACATTCACACAGAGCAGTGTACCTTACTCTAGGACCTACCATTCACACAGAGCAGTGTACCTTACTCTAGGACCTAACATTCACACAGAGCAGTGTACCTTACTCTAGGAGCTAACATTCACACCCATTCACACAGAGCAGTGTACCTTACTCTAGGACCTAACATTCACACCCATTCACACAGAGCAGTGTACCTTACTCTAGGACCTAACATTCACACAGAGCAGTGTACCTCACTCTAGGACCTAACATTCACACCCATTCACACAGAGCAGTGTACCTTACTCTAGGACCTAACATTCACACAGAGCAGTGTACCTTACTCTAGGACCTAACATTCACACCCATTCACACAGAGCAGTGTACCTTACTCTAGGACCTAACATTCACACAGAGCAGTGTACCTACTCTAGGACCTAACATTCACACCCATTCACACAGAGCAGTGTACCTACTCTAGGACCTAACATTCACACAGAGCAGTGTACCTACTCTAGGACCTAACATTCACACAGAGCAGTGTACCTACACTAGGACCTAACATTCACACACCGTTGGCCATCAGGAGCAACTCAGGGTTAAGTATCTTGCTCAAGGATACATCGACATGTTGACTGCACGGGCTGGGATCGAGGGATTAAGGTTATTTGAATAGTTACATTTGGTGTAAATACTTACTTTAGCATCCTGTTTTAATGCTAAATTGTTTCTTAAAAATACTTGTTTTTTATTATCCTAATATATTCTTTTTTTACCTACTTTGCAACTTATTTTTCTAGATTGTTAATGTTTGCACCACCAGATACTAAACTAATTCCTTGTATGTGTAAACTGGATTCTGATTCTGATTCTGATTAGCAGGTTAGCTTGTTAGCAGAGATGTTGCTCACTCACTCACTGAACTATCCTGATACACTTGAATAGCTTTGCCAAAAGCTTGGGATACAGTTGATTGATGGTTTCTGGTAAGATCTCCCTGCCTCAAAGAGTTTGATATCTTTTAACTGACAAACATTTCACAGGTGTGTCTGTTTTACTCACAGGTGTGCAGGCACTCGGTGACCGTGGTGGGTTTGATCAGGTAACCTCGACACATGTAACAAGTCATGAAATGGTTGAAGTCTTTCACCAAGTGCTTCCTTCCTGTAGCAGCCATGTTTGTAGTTTTGAGCAGAAATGGAAGATATTACAGGCTTGTTTCAGATGTAAAGGGTTTGAATCCAGGCTGGCTAATGTTAGTCCAGGCTAGTGCATACAGATGATCACCATCCAACATCTATGATAGATCCTATTGTGTGAAATCCTGCTCCATGCTTGACTCAATTTCTAATTATGAATCAGTTTTGCTTAAAAAAAAAAAAAACACCCAGATCTTATTCCATCTTCACCAACCATGTGAGTCCCATTGAAATACGGAGAAAGACGCCGTTTTGCAATCCGGTTTCAAACTATATTCCCAGAGTTCCCGGACAGTGTGATGTCTCGCTTCCCTCCCTGTCCGAGCCAAAGGGACATTTTTAATCCACGAGTGGTCAAAGGTCAGCTGACGAAGTTGGGGCAAGAGACTTCTGGGTAGTCGTCCTTATTTTCCTCGTCTCTTCATCCATCGTTGTGATGCTGCTGTTGTTGATCACTTGTTTGATGAACTTTTAACCTAAAGTTACCTGAAGAGAAAATAGCAAAAAAACAGGGATCGTGATTGGTGCAGAGAACAGATATTTAAAAAAGTGATAGGAATGGACAGATATATTCATGATGATCTAAACACAAGTCATACAATTAGTTTAAGGAGGCCCTATTTAAAAAATAAGCAGAATAGGGCCTCTTTAATTGTAGGTTAAAGTGTGAAACATTTATTTGTATGAATGTGAAATGTTCCCATGAATACAATTCATTGTATAAACAAATCTGTATCCATCCCGTGACATTGAAAGCATAACATACATTATTTGCTGCATTTATTTGACTTGTAAGTAATAATGAGACCATTCCAGACACACAGGTATTGTGATACGTGTAGAGAACAGATATTAAGAATACATACTGAAGTTAAATAGTTTTAAAATAATAATTGGACCATTCTAGAAGTGATCAGATAAATGAGAATGACTTTCTTCTTGTAAATTACATGAGGTGCACGTTGGTGTTGTGCATGTCAGGTGTGTGAGCACATGCAGCTTACTCACTGCAGAGTTCACACGCGCGCGCGCACACATGCACACACACGCACACACACACAGAGGAAACAGTGTGTGGGTTACTTCCCTCACATACTCCTGCTTCTCTTATTTTTGCTAGAAGAATCTCAAGTGCGCAGCTCAGAAATCCCTCTCAGTGTCCATCAACAAGACACACGCACACACACACACACTCACACAAGCGTGCTATTTATTCGCACGGCGCGGATCTGCTTATCTCATCGTGAAGGCGCGTCACGCACTACGTCACCTGTGTCACAACAACATCAATGGACGCCACAGTGACACACGCTGATATATAATATACGAACACACACACACACACACACACGTCGCAGCTGTATCTACACACGCACACACACACACACACACACGAACACACACACATGCATCGACATTAAAAGTTGCAGAGCTGCATGGCACGGCCTCATAAAAACGCGAACGGGAAGCGAAGCCCACGCGTAAATGCATGTGTGTGTCGGTGTGTGCGTAAATGTATGTATGTGTGCGTAAATGCATGTGTGTGCGTGTGCGTAAATGTATGTGTGTGTGTGCACGGTGAAGCACTTCCACGATATGGAGTGAAAGAGGGGGAGGAGCTCCGGAAAAGCAACGTCAAAGTTTGTCTGTAAACGCACCGCAGCCGCCGGATGAATCCTCTTAGAAAGACCCAGAAATAAAACACTTCACCTCGGCACACTTTCTCCTCTCTGAACCCCCGGAGTTATGGATGCCTGGGCCGTGCAGGAGGCTCCTTCATGGCGGGTCCTCCGGTTCAGTCTGGTCCGATGAGAGGAGCAGGAAACACGGAACTGGTCGCGCGGAGATCTGCCCCAGTCCGCCCAGCAGCAGCAGCGCGCGGCGGTGGGCGTGGAGCAACGAGCAGCAGCAGGGAAACTGAAAGCGTTGTGTAACTCAGTGACTATTGGCCTACAACATACACACACACATACACACACACACACACACACACACACACACACACACACACACACACACACACACACAGTATCATACATACACACACATACCATGTATACATCACTTCAGGGGACATTACATTGACTTACATGCATTTCCTGGAGACTTATCCTAACCTTAACCATAACCAACACATGCCTAACCCTTAACCTAATCCTAATCATAATCCTAACCAAGTCTTCACCCTAAAATTAATGATTCCCCTCATGGGGACCTCCATTTTGTCCCCATGGGGCGAGTCCCCACACGTGACTGTGTAAACAGATTTAGGTCCCCACAAGGATGGTAATGCTAGGCCACACACACACACACACACACAATATCACACACACACAATATCATGCACACACAGAGGATGGAGTGCAAACAAGAGTTTAATTTCAGAATGTTGTATGATAAAATACAGTGCATTAAGTTATAAACTGCATTTGGTCAAATTGTGTCAAGTATTGTTATTTTTTGACATATTTGTACTTTGAGCATTTCCATTTAATGCTACTTTTTGATAATATACTATAAAATATACTTTTTACTCCACTACATGTATAGTTTATTTTGTTTATTATTGTATTTATTTATTCTTAAAGGTGGGGTAGGTAATTCACTTCGGAAACACTTGTTGTTATATTGCATGGAATGCTCTTAACATCCCGATAGCAATGAATATCTGAAATGCTTTGACAATAAATACATAAAAACATGTCACCTGTGGAAACCGTGGCGCTGTAAAAAGCACGACCAATCATCTGAGCCGGCCCGGCTAAAGTAACTGGATGGCCTACCTGCCTGTCAGCCTCCCATCTGTGCACAAACTTATCTCGTGCCCTCATTGGTCATGTGCGCGTTCCTGTGTGTTGGAGGAGGGGCTCTGTGAGGAAGAGGCAGATTTTTATTTATTTTTGTATTTTCTAATTCTAGCTGGTTTCTCCATTCTTACCTCCCCTACCTTTAACTTTCATAGTTACTTATACTGTATACAAAGAGATATGCTAATATTGTATAATGCAGTATTACTAGTCTTCTCCTGCTGTTCCCTTTAGTGTTTACTTCCTGTCTGTCTTCTCCAGTGGCGTTTTCTCCCGGAGGCCAAGGGAAGCCAGGCTTCCCCTGTTTTTTCGGATTGTAGTTATAATTTAAATAAATAAATAAAAACACTTTGTTTTGTTTTGATAATTCTCCTTTGCTGTGTGTTGCTGCCGGCCCGTCTCTCCCCCATTCTCATTGAGTGTTTTACAAAGAGTGAAACAGCGCCCCTCTAGATGTTATGGTGAAACAGTAGATTGCACTCACTGTTGCGAGAGGAGGCAAGCCGAATCTGGCTTCCCTGGGTGAAAAAAAATGGAGGGATTGACCAATCAGATGAGGCTCACGTGATGCCCCTGCCAACCTGTGATTGGTCAGGGCCATGCCAAGGGAAGCCAGAGGCGGCTGGCTTCCCTTGCCTCACAATCCAATCAAATCGCATCAACTTAGTGGTGCAGTGACGCATCCTAAAACCCGGAAGTAATCTGCGCTCGGGTTCCCTCGACAGAAAGCAATGGGATTTCTCCATAGGATTTCGGAAAATAGCTCGAAATAAGGTCAGTGGAAAACGAACCTGTTAGATAAATGCACGTTGTGTTCAGTCGGATAATATCCACATGTCTACCCTACTTTTATAATGTTCGAATCATAAATCTAATCAATAGAAGATAGATAGCGTCACTGCACCACTCTCACCGCCGTTAGAAAGTAGCAAGCAGCTGAAGCAAGTGCAATTATGGAGGGTGGAGATTTGGAGTAATTAATCAAAAATAATTGTACTAAACTTCCGCTACAGCAGCAACAAAAATACAATCTGATGACAGGCCGATGCCCAAACTGGAGCTGTGTATAGAGAGGAACAAAGGAGCGAATCGGACGTAAAACGTTAAAGGTCTCCTGATTTAGTTTGTGAATGAATGCTTATTAGAGTTTGGGCTGGAGAGTGCGTGCGGACCTGTCGGTTAGATAACAGGCGTGTGTAAGTCCTGCATCTGTATGATACAAATGTGTGTAAAATGATACCGGGTGCTGTAATCACTCATCTGGTTACGTTATCACATTGACCACCACACCCCCGACCCAAAAGAAAGGACGTATTATTGGCTTCCCCTCATTTTTTCCCCACGCCACGCTACTGGTCTTCTCCTGCTGTTCCCTTTAGTGTTTACTTCATGGGTGTTTCTCAATCGAGAGTACGCTTGCTTGGTAGCACATGTCTGCCGAGCTTCTTGCTTCAGAAGTGAGGCAAGAATCCTTCCTGGCATTCGGAAAACAAAGAGTGGAACAGGCTAGCAAGTGTGCAGGTGTGCGTCATATGAGAGGCTCCGCCTTACATTTTCCGCCACAGATTTGGGGAAATTGGTCCGTGGGGATTTTAAGACCGCGGAGTCTACACGTGTGCAGCCTCTACATTTCTCCAAACGAAGTACGACGGGCTCGGTAGATTTCCAAGTATGCTGGACATTGGAACAGTCCTTCAGCGGCACTCCATGACGTAGTATGCTTGAAATAGTGGCTCTGGAGCAGCTTTACTCGACATTGAGAAACACCCCATGTCAGTTTAGTGTTTACTTCCTGTCTGTTAGAAAGCCATGTTAGGGAAACTTCCATCTTATATCTGCTCCCTGATCTCAGGGTGAAGTGTAAGTGGCTACTGCCTGAGATCGCATGCTGTGGTTTTATTAAATGAGCCAGCTGCTAGGACTGTCTTAGGGAAGACAGCTTTTAGATGCGCAGCTCCTCTGTCTTGGAATAGTCTGCAAATTAAATGGAAACTGAACAATCTGGTGCCACTAAATGTTTTTAAAGCTCGTTGGATGCTAGTCAATGGGAAGCTATTGGTACCTGTTCATGTGGATAGTTATGTAAATCATGCTGTATGATGTCCTTGTGTTGTTCTGTTTATGCTTTATGTTTCATGTGGAACTACTTGAGCAGGTCTCCTTGAAAAAGAGACCAATGATCTCAATGGGATTCATCTGTATAAATAAAGGTTTGAAATGAAATGTCTTCTTCTACTGTTCCCTTTAGTGTTTGTTTACTTGCTGTCAGTTTAGTGTTTACTTCCTCTCTTTTAACCTCTTTCCTTCTCTTGTTCCCTTTTTCTTTGAAGGATAGCGTCCACAGCAATTATGCCATAGCAAGATGGTCAAAATGTGCTAACTAGCTAGTTAGATAGATAGCGAACGTAAGCTAGTTAGCTTACTAGTTAGCTAGTTCAACTGATAGCTAATGTTAGCTAGTTAGCTTGTTAGAAAGATTGCAAACGTTCTATGGCCGGCTTGTTCGGTTGTTTCCATCGAATGGGCTGATATCCGTCAACATGGACGGCTTCAAGTTGTTGTCAATATGTGGCCTTTGCTCTTAACACTAACACTGTTTACTAAAGGTTCCTGATTCCCTCCTCCTCCCTGCTGCTCTTTAATATTCCATTCCTCACATACTGTATATATAACATATCATTTCCTGCTTTAGAAGTTGTTACTGTGAATTTGTAATTCAACATGTATATATTGTTTAATGCTATTTGATTTCTATTGAGATGTTTACATTTTGGAATGTATATTTCTCTCTTTTAATTGTTAATGTACAACGCCTTGTCTTTTTATGCTGCTGCAACGCAAACGTTTCCCAAATTGGGATCAATAAAGTACTTCTTCATTTATATTTAGTGAATACAAAATATAGGGCGGCTGTGGCTCAGTGGAAAGTGTGCTGGACTTCGAATCAGGTGATAGCAAGTTCGAGTCCCTCTGCAGTCATTACACTACATGTCTCAGGGACACAACGACATGCTGACTGCAGTGGGGTTTGAACCTGTGACCCCCTGATCCCAACGCACAACCCACTGCGCCACACACCTCCGTCAGCATGTCGTTGTGTCCCTGAGACGCTTCACCCCAAAGTGCTCCTGTGGGGATTGCCCACAGTACTGAGTATGGAAGTCGCTTTGGATAAAAGCGTCTAACAAGAGACATGTAGTGTAATGTATAGCAACATGTCTACAGATAAGAGAAGAGCCGTACCGTATGTACAGTTGGTGTAATGTGACAGAAGAGCTACAGATGTTATATTATAATATGCCGATACTTCATTTTGAATGATGATAATGGATGATCTCGAGCATGGCGAGGTTTCTCAGAGTTTCCTTCCAACCTCAGGGGCGTTTCATCAACATGTATATGTCCTATACTTTTCTACTTTGCTGCTGCAACGCAAACATTTCCCAAATAGGGATCAATAAATACTTAATTTGTCATTCTTTTAAACAACAAGACATACCTTACACAAACTTACAACAACAAAAACAAACAAATAATAATATGAAAAACAAAAGACAAGACAGGACATCATTTCAAAAGTTAAATAAAATTGAAATATAGTACAAATAAAAGACATTAAATAAAACTAAAACAGTTGGGCGGTAGCAACATTATTCTAAAAAGTGTACATAGTCACAGCAGTTTAAGAAGTACCTTACTTTTCCTTTCAACCACATCGCTCTCATGGATTCTCATTGTTATTTCTTAGCCTGATTGACACACTACCCCTCCCTAGCAGTTGAGCAAACGGGCCCCAAACCCTATCAAAGGTTTCATTTGAGCTTTTCAGAATAAAGTACTTCTTAATTTATCTTATCACATTATAGAGATGCTTGCATTTCGTTGTGTTCGTTAAAGCACAGTGAACGAGGGGAAACAGACCCTCGGAGAGACTTCGCCCTGTGGGATGTGACCTCTTGTTTCTGGAAAGGGGAATGTATCACCATGGCAACACTGGTCCCAGTCACACAGGGGGAAAGTGCCTGGGATTTCATTGAAGAAAATGTAATGTGTTTTTTTATTGAGAGAGAGCTATGAGACTACTATTTTTATATTTGTATGCACGTGTTCCCCCCGACTCCAGAGGTGCAGGTGGTTTGCATTAAAGGTCACGGCCATTTCTACTGATCATAGTTCCATTGTTGAGGTCGACTAGAATAGATTCACATTGTTCAATGTTCCAAACTCACATTGGTTTCTCACAGCATCTCTGTAGAGTCTGTGTATTCACTCTCTGTCCTAAAGGCTTGTTGGAGCTCCTGCCCCCCCCCCCCCCCCCCCCCCCCCCCCCCTGTGAGCCCAGTTTGCTCTGATTGGTCGGGACCTAAGGCTCGTTGCTGCGAGGAGCGGACAGGTTTCCGGGTCGGCGATACAGCGAGAACAAGCGAAACTCATCCTGAGCACACAAACACTCACAGCCGAAGTAAAAACAATAAGTGTGGCTTGATATTGAGAAAGAAAAAGGTTTATAGCGCTGTGAGAATCTGCGGAGAGCATTTCTCCACCACCCCAACTCGTCTATTACCAACCAGGGAGCTCTATACAAGTCAATGGGGCTCCCTGTTAGTTAGCCAAGGGGTCCTGGTGTGTGAGGGGCTCCAAGGATTGGTCCATTTGGTCCAATCCGGTCATTTGTTGTTGATCTGGGTGTGCACACGTCACTGAACCCAGGAAGCAAACAATGAAAAAGAGGAATCTCCAACGAGGCGTTCAGGGGCAGCACAGACAGGTCTTCTCTGTGTCAGAGTGTTCCTCGCTACAGGGTGCACTTTGAGGGTTAGTGACTCTGCAGACCGTTCACATGCAGAACAACCTCCATAACACAAGGGGACGGGTCAGAACCAGAAAAGCATGACATGGGAGCTTTAATGACGAGCCGGACTTTTATCAACAACAACATATACTTCTTATTATTATAATATTACTCATACAACAAAACTGTTAATTATGTATCTGAGGAACTGTATTTTCCTATGGATTATTATTATGGTTTGTCTTTGTTGTATCATCTGTGAATCAAGCAAAACATAATAATCTTTTATTAAACCTACCTTTCTGTGGAACTATATTTCCTATGGATTACGTTTGTTTTTGTTTTATCATCTTACTTCTTCCTTCTCTCTGTCTATACCTGTGTACTCTCATGTTCCCATTAACCCAGCTTTCCCACATGTCTTTCTTTTTGGTGTCTATATACGCCGGGATCCGGAGTCATGGATGATCCTGCGCTCCTCTGTCCTGGATCGCGAGCCCTGGATCTTGAGTCGTGGCTGTGGTCCTGGATCATAGGTCCTGGATGGATATCCTCGTGGATTCATCTTCCTATTATACACACATGCATTTCCAAACATTTGGACTACCTATGTTGCAAATGTATTATCTTTTCAATGTACACACGGCATCTATTGCACGTCTGTCCGTCCTGGGAGAGGGATCCCTCCTCTGTTGCTCTCCCTGAGGTTTCTCCCATGTTCCCTTTAAACTGTGGGTTTCTCTCTGTAAGTGTTTCCTTGTACGATGTGAGGGTCTAAGGACAGAGGGTCTAAGGACAGAGGGTCTAAGGACAGAGGGTCTAAGGACAGAGGGTGTCGTATTGTCATACTGATATTCTGTACAAACTGTAAAGTCCACTGAGACAAATGTAACATTTGTGATATTGGGCTATAAATAAACATTGATTGATTGATTGATATCATAAGTACTTTTTCCTATTGTATTAAGTGTCTTTGAATTATGTCCGATCTCCAACCAGATAAAAGCATCAAAATGGCAGCACACTGCTCCAAACACTAGGATGGGTCAAATGCAGAGAAACAATTTCCCCACGGGGATTAATAAAAGTCCATTTTATCTTATGTTTGAGACCGGAATGAAAGGCAGTTTATTTGAAGTGGAAAGTAATTTCGGACGAGACAAGGTTTGCACACACTCTCTCCCTAAGACACACACACACACACACACACACACACACACACACACACACACACACACACACACACACACACACACACACACACACACACACCACACACACACACACACACACACACACACACACACACACACACACACACACACAGCTATACAAATAATTCATGCATATATATTTAGCTCTGTATCTATGTAGACTGTTAGACGGAGTGTGACGCTGTGTGATTTAAATAAACTGATACCAATACAAACGTGTGAAACTGCTGTTGCCATGTCGAAGACATCATCCTACGGTAAGTGGACAGCTGAGTGTCACACACACACACACACACACACACACACACATACACGCAACACACACACACCCTTTTTTCTTGTCTTTGTGAATATATAAATGTACTTATCTATTTACAGATGACTGATTGTAGATTGATTGAAGCCTTATAGACATTCTTTGGCATTTCAAATCTTCCTTACGTCTTACTTAAAGGTTTTGTTGTCCCCTCTGTGTCATGGTCAACCAGAGGGGACACGCCTCTGGATACACCTGCTATTTGTTCATAAAATGTGTATATAGGTTCATGCTACCTCAATCAAACTTTCACACTATCATAGTGACATCCCAGGTATATATTTCCAGCTTTGAAAATGTTTCGTTGTGCATGTTTGTGTTACCCATATTATAAATAATAACATTTAAAAAATCTGTTTTTAACTTTTTTGTTTGATTTGGCGTCCTACATTTTCATATAGTATGTCAACGGGACAAAGGAACTATCAGGTTGTATAGGTGAGGTTTTCCTCAAGAAAGAGATACCAAAATATTGACATGCTAAACATTTCTTAACGAGGTTTAGTACAAATCAAAACTATGCGAACACGGCCAAATTATCCCGGACTCCAAAGGGTTAATGATGAAAATCTATAATAATAGACAGCGGTGGGAAGTAGTGGAGTACAAATACTTCCTTTCTGTACTTGAGTACATGTTTCTGGTATCAGTGCTTTACTCCACTACTTGTTTTTCTGATGACTTTTTACTTTGACTTCTTACATGTTGAACACAAATACCTGTACTTTCTACTTCTTACATGTTGAACACAAATACCTGTACTTTCTACTTCTTACATGTTGAACACAAATACCTGTACTTTCTACTTCTTACATGTTGAACACAAATACCTGTACTTTCTACTTCTTACATGTTGAACCCAAATACCTGTACTTTCTACTTCTTACATGTTGAACCCAAATACCTGTACTTTCTACTTCTTACATGTTGAACACAAATACCTGTACTTTCTACTTCTTACATGTTGAACACAAATACCTGTACTTTCTACTTCTCACATGTTGAACACAAATACCTGTACTTACTTCTCACATGTGACCAAATACCTGTACTTCTACTACATGTTGAACACAAATACCTGTACTTTCTACTTCTTACATGTTGAACACCAAATACCTGTACTTTCTACTTCTTACATGTTGAACACAAATACCTGTACTTTCTACTTCTTACATGTTGAACACAAATACCTGTACTTTCTACTTCTTACATGTTGAACACAAATACCTGTACTTTCTACTTCTTACATGTTGAACACAAATACCTGTACTTTCTACTTCTTACATGTTGAACACAAATACCTGTACTTTCTACTTCTTACATGTTGAACACAAATACCTGTACTTTCTACTTCTTACATGTTGAACACAAATACCTGTACTTTCTACTTCTTACATGTTGAACACAAATACCTGTACTTTCTACTTCTTACATGTTGAACACAAATACCTGTACTTTCTACTTCTTACATGTTGAACACAAATACCTGTACTTCTACTTCTTACATGTTGAACACAAATACCTGTACTTTCTACTTCTTACATGTTGAACACAAATACCTGTACTTTCTACTTCTTACATGTTGAACACAAATACCTGTACTTTCTACTTCTCACATGTTGAACACAAATACCTGTACTTTCTACTTCTACATGTTGAACACAAATACCTGTTACTTTCTACTTCTTACATGTTGAACACAAATACCTGTACTTTCTACTTCTCACATGTTGAACCCAAATACCTGTACTTTCTACTTCTTACATGTGAAACCCAAATACTGTACTTTCTACTCTTACATGTTGAACACAAATACCTGTACTTTCTACTTCTCACATGTTGAACACAAATACCTGTACTTTCTACTTCTTACATGTTGAACACAAATACCTGTTTTTCTACTTCTTACTTGTTGAACACAAATACCTGTACTTTCTACTTCTTACATGTTGAACCCAAATACC
The DNA here is from genome assembly GCF_902827175.1 of Gymnodraco acuticeps. Lineage (NCBI taxonomy): Eukaryota > Metazoa > Chordata > Actinopteri > Perciformes > Bathydraconidae > Gymnodraco > Gymnodraco acuticeps. Next base: position 22,169 of record NW_022991395.1, read on the forward strand.
TGTACTTTCTACTTCTTACATGTTGAACCCAAATACCTGTACTTTCTACTTCTTACATGTTGAACACAAATACCTGTACTTTCTACTTCTTACATGTTGAACACAAATACCTGTACTTTCTACTTCTTTACATGTTGAACCCAAATACCTGTACTTTCTTACTTCTTACACTTTGAACACAATACCTGTACTTTCTACTTCTTACATGTTGAACACAAATACCTGTTTCTACTTCTTACATGTTGAACACAAATACCTGTACTTTCTACTTCTTACATGTTGAACTCAAATACCTGTACTTTCTACTTCTTACATGTTGAACACAAATACCTGTACTTTCTACTTCTTACATGTTGAACACAAATACCTGTACTTTCTACTTCTTACATGTTGAACTCAAATACCTGTACTTTCTACTTCTTACATGTTGAACTCAAATACCTGTACTTTCTACTTCTTACATGTTGAACACAAATACCTGTACTTTCTACTTCTTACATGTTGAACACAAATACCTGTACTTTCTACTTCTTACATGTTGAACACAAATACCTGTACTTTCTAGTTCTTACATGTTGAACACAAATACCTGTACTTTCTACTTCTCACATGTTGAACACAAATACCTGTACTTTCTACTTCTTACACTTTGAACCCAAATACCTGTACTTTCTACTTCTTACATGTTGAACTCAAATACCTGTACTTTCTACTTCTTACATGTTGAACACAAATACCTGTACTTTCTACTTCTTACATGTTGAACCCAAATACCTGTACTTTCTACTTCTTACATGTTGAACTCAAATACCTGTACTTTCTACTTCTTACATGTTGAACCCAAATACCTGTACTTTCTACTTCTTACATGTTGAACACAAATACCTGTACTTTCTACTTCTTACACTTTGAACACAAATACCTGTACTTTCTACTTCTTACACTTTGAACTCAAATACCTGTACTTTCTACTTCTTACACTTTGAACTCAAATACCTGTACTTTCTACTTCTTACACTTTGAACTCAAATACCTGTACTTTCTACTTCTTACATGTTGAACACAAATACCTGTACTTTCTACTTCTTACATGTTGAACCCAAATACCTGTACTTTCTACTTCTTACACTTTGAACACAAATACCTGTACTTTCTACTTCTTACACTTTGAACTCAAATACCTGTACTTTCTACTTCTTACACTTTGAACTCAAATACCTGTACTTTCTACTTCTTACATGTTGAACACAAATACCTGTACTTTCTACTTCTTACATGTTGAACACAAATACCTGTACTTTCTACTTCTTACATGTTGAACACAAATACCTGTACTTTCTACTTCTTACACTTTGAACACAAATACCAATACTTTCTACTTCTTACATGTTGAACCCAAATACCTGTACTTTCTACTTCTTACATGTTGAACACAAATACCTGTACTTTCTACTTCTTACATGTTGAACACAAATACCTGTACTTTCTACTTCTTACATGTTGAACTCAAATACCTGTACTTTCTACTTCTTACATGTTGAACTCAAATACCTGTACTTTCTACTTCTTACATGTTGAACTCAAATACCTGTACTTTCTACTTCTTACATGTTGAACACAAATACCTGTACTTTCTACTTCTTACATGTTGAACACAAATACCTGTACTTTCTACTTCTTACATGTTGAACTCAAATACCTGTACTTTCTACTTCTTACATGTTGAACACAAATACCTGTACTTTCTACTTCTTACATGTTGAACTCAAATACCTGTACTTTCTACTTCTTACATGTTGAACACAAATACCTGTACTTTCTACTTCTCACATGTTGAACACAAATACCTGAACTTTCTACTTCTTACATGTTGAACTCAAATACCTGTACTTTCTACTTCTTACATGTTGAACACAAATACCTGTACTTTCTACTTCTTACATGTTGAACACAAATACCTGTACTTTCTACTTCTTACATGTTGAACACAAATACCTGTACTTTCTACTTCTTACATGTTGAACACAAATACCTGTACTTTCTACTTCTTACATGTTGAACACAAATACCTGTACTTTCTACTTCTTACATGTTGAACTCAAATACCTGTACTTTCTACTTCTTACATGTTGAACTCAAATACCTGTACTTTCTACTTCTTACATGTTGAACACAAATACCTGTACTTTCTACTTCTTACTTGTTGAACCCAAATACCTGTACTTTCTACTTCTTACATGTTGAACACAAATACCTGTACTTTCTACTTCTCACATGTTGAACTCAAATACCTGTACTTTCTACTTCTTACATGTTGAACACAAATACCTGTACTTTCTACTTCTTACATGTTGAACACAAATACCTGTACTTTCTACTTCTTACATGTTGAACACAAATACCTGTACTTTCTAGTTCTTACATGTTGAACACAAATACCTGTACTTTCTACTTCTCACATGTTGAACACAAATACCTGTACTTTCTACTTCTTACATGTTGAACCCAAATACCTGTACTTTCTACTTCTTACATGTTGAACACAAATACCTGTACTTTCTACTTCTTACACTTTGAACACAAATACCTGTACTTTCTACTTCTTACACTTTGAACTCAAATACCTGTACTTTCTACTTCTTACACTTTGAACTCAAATACCTGTACTTTCTACTTCTTACATGTTGAACACAAATACCTGTACTTTCTACTTCTTACATGTTGAACACAAATACCTGTACTTTCTACTTCTTACATGTTGAACACAAATACCTGTACTTTCTACTTCTTACACTTTGAACTCAAATACCTGTACTTTCTACTTCTTACACTTTGAACTCAAATACCTGTACTTTCTACTTCTTACATGTTGAACACAAATACCTGTACTTTCTACTTCTTACATGTTGAACACAAATACCTGTACTTTCTACTTCTTACATGTTGAACACAAATACCTGTACTTTCTACTTCTTACATGTTGAACTCAAATACCTGTACTTTCTACTTCTTACATGTTGAACCCAAATACCTGTACTTTCTACTTCTCACATGTTGAACACAAATACCTGTACTTTCTACTTCTTACATGTTGAACTCAAATACCTGTACTTTCTACTTCTCACATGTTGAACTCAAATACCTGTACTTTCTACTTCTTACATGTTGAACTCAAATACCTGTACTTTCTACTTCTTACATGTTGAACTCAAATACCTGTACTTTCTACTTCTCACATGTTGAACCCAAATACCTGTACTTTCTACTTCTCACATGTTGTACTCAAATACTTGTACTTTCTACTTCTCTCATTTTCCAAACAGCTGGTTCCTTTAGTCTGAATGTGTGTTTGATGCGTGATCATTATTCTTTAGAGTCATTGCGTGCCTATTGATTTGAACACGATCCGTGTATCCATCATTTCCTGGTCTTCTCTAAAGAAGAGGGACCAATGGAAACGTTGTCATGTTGCCGTTGTTCAGCATGGAAACATTCATTAGCTAACAATGACATTATTGTTCTATTAATATAAAGGGAGGTCAGGTACTCTTTAAAACAGCTGCTATTATGGGTACTTTTTACTGAAGTACATTTCAAAGCCTCTTTACTTTCACTTGAGTAAAGAAGTTTAGTCAGTACTTCTACTTTCACCAGAGTATTTTTAATCACGAGTATTTGTACTTCTACTCGAGTAAAGTATGTGTGTACTTTTGTAAGTATGTGAGATGCAAACAGATGATAATTGAAGCATTAAAGACATTATTTTCTTTTGCAATCCTCCTCATCTCAGAGTGAAAGGATGTAAATCTGAGTCTAAGAGGAGAAACATCTGTCTTCTTCGTGCCCTACATTTTTCTCCTGGCAGCCATTGCTCCATATCCTCACTCTCCAGGAATGTGGATCAACTTCTGAACCCCCCAATTACTGACCAACGCTTTATGAATTCCTCTTTTCCTCTGTTCCTCTCAAGTCTCCTAAAACTCTGTCTGTATTCCCGTTTCCTCTGCCGTCTTTTCCTCATATGTTTTATTTCATTCGACTTCCTCGCCTCCTCTCAGGTCCTGCAGGATCCCGACCGACCGACTCATCCTCCGTCTGCATTTCACTTTCAATGACTCATATTTCTCCGTGCACATTCAGAGAAACACTTATATATTTACCAGCAATGCCATGGATGAGTATTCACTGGTTACAACAAGATCCTTTTACAGAAGAGCTGCAGGCCGTAATGTAATATGACTCAAATAAACATCTTGGACTATAACTCATGGACTTGGTTTCTGTATTTGACTCGGTAGTGTAAGAGTTTCATGATTGTTATCTTACCATGACACTTGTGTTTGCTTTACCGCGGTGTCTTTCTACAGTTGGCTCCATCATTCATTTCAATCTGCACCAAAGTGTCATCATTGTCACAAGGGGAAATTGGGTTTTGTGGAAATTGCTCCATTTAATGTAATTAAATTAATAAAAGAATACAAATATGTCAAGGGATTTGTGGCAGTTGCTCCGTTTCAAAATAAAAGAATATAAATACAAAAAAGAGTAAAAATATGTCAAGTAAGAATGTGCGATAACATTTAAAATTAAAATAATGATTTAAAAATAATAAAGTAAAATTTGCAATAAGAAAAATATAAAATTAAATAGAAATATTGAAAGAAAACGTTGAATAAAATGATGAATAAAAAAGGTAGAAAGAACATCCATCCATCTTCTCCCGCTTCTCCGTGGTCGGGTCTCGGGGGTAGCAGTTCCAGCAGAGAGCCCCAAACGTTCTTTTCCCTACATCAACCAGCTCTGACTGGGGGATCCCAAGGCGCTCCCAGGCCAGCGAAGAGATATAATCCCTCCACCTGGTCCTAGGTCTACCCCTCGGTCTCTTCCCAGCTGGACGTGCCTGGAACACCTCCCTAGGGAGGCGCCCAGGTGGCATCCTAACTAGGTGCCCGAACCACCTCAACTGGCTCCTTTCGACGCGAAGGAGGAGCGGTTCAACTCCGAGTCCCTCCCGGATGACCGAACTTCTCACCTTATCCCTAAGGGAGACACCAGCCACCCTGCGGAGAAAACCCATCTCGGCCGCTTGTATCCGTGATCTCGTTCTTTCGGTCATGACCCATCCTTCATGACCATAGGTGAGGGTAGGAACCAAAATGGCCCGGTAGACAGAGAGCTTTGCCTTCTGGCTCAGCTCCCTTTTCGTCACAACAGTGCGATAAAGCGACTGCAGTACCGCTCCCGCTGCTCCGACTCTCCGGCCCATCTCACGCTCCATTGTTCCCTCACTCGAGAACAAGACCCCGAGATACTTGAACTCCTTCACTTGGGGTAAGGACTCATTCCCTACTTGGAGTGGACACAGAAAGAACATAAAATGCAATACAAATATTAAGAAATGAAATAAAAATACTTGTATAAACATCAGAATAAAATGTAAATAATAATCAATATTAATATTTAAATATATATAAGCATATATAAGTCAAATATTCAATACAAATAAAACTGAATCCAAATATGTATATAGAGTTCCAGTAGAAATATGCACATTATAGTACATACATAACATTTATATTACAGTACAGTGCTGAACTAATGTTGATTAGATATGAATTATTAGTGCTGCCATTTCATTGTTATCTTATTTGGTCACTATAAATAGGGCAAAACGTGCAAAATCCAGTCTAAAAGTCTCTGAACAAATGACCCTGTAAGTCGCTCCTCGTGCCCCTCAGAATAACTGCAGCCCCTTATAATGAATCGTTTGTTATTTTAATATCACCAAATGTTGGGGTTAAGAGCCGAGCCCTGAAGAAAGGCAGCTGAACAGCAGCTGAGTCAGAAAATACAAACTGCTGTTACAGAATATTCTGGGAGTGATGGAGGTCCCTGAACTCTGCAGAGAGAGGACGGATCACACGTTTAGATATAAGATAATCAACTAAATGTTACGTTTGTAAGAAGTAATGTCAATCTCTAAAGTTAAAGGCATGTATTCTTCAGTGATAAAACCTTAGTTCACTTTCTAGAAGTCTTCGCAAGTATTCCCGGTGTTGGCAAACGTAGAAACGATAACGATATTACGGAGTCACTTTTCCAATTTGATGAACCTCCGCGTTTAGTTTAAATTACGTTTCCTATTTTATTTCTTTGATTAGAAGTTACAAGTAGGATTGATATTTCTTCTTACGAACGCTACATTTCAGGCGAGTCCAACACATCTGTTTTTTATATTGCTAGAAAACACCCTAAATGCTCTTGAGTAACTTTCGAAGACATTATCGATATACAACTATAAAAAGTAGCAGAAATATTTGGCCCTAATATAGAGGATTTATGTATTTCAATTGCATATAAAATGTCCATCCATTTGGATGACATAGTTCTTACATACATTGACTAATAAACTCTATGCATTGCAAATACATAATAACTACGTCTACAACCTTATTATCAATACATCCAATGTGTTTCAAATACATGAGAACCAGGCTTATGTATTCCATATAAATAAAGTCTATGCATTTTAAATTCATAAGATCCAGGTTTAAAGGGGACCTATCTCGCACAATGCACTTTGTGATGTCTTTTATACATCAATATGTGTCCCCGCCCGGTGCGTCAGGGAACTCACGCAGCGTCAGAAAATAAAACTCTCTCTCTTTTCCTCCGTACCCACATTTTTTTAAAACAGGGGAACAACGAGCGGATACAGATTTGCTGCCGATATGACGTCAAATCGGCGGAGGACCCGCAGAGAGTTGCTATCAGAAACAATGCCTGACGTGATTTTGACGTAATATCGTCTCTGTTTACATTAGCAAGCCTCGCTAACACTCAGAGCTAACCTGTGCTGGAGAGCACGTGTTTAAAAAGCAGGAAATACAAAAAGAACTCACCTTGTGATAAACCCGCGAGAGAAAAAGCATTTGAGCTCCATACTGTTTCAGAAATAATCCTTGATGTGGTTTAAACAGGATGGCGTTTTATCACAGCAGCATTTAACTTTATCTCCGGTAGAATTCTGATCAGGCATTAGCTCCGCCTCTTCTTTTTTCAAGCTAAGGACCCAGAATCCTTAGAGGTTTCTCAATACTCTAATTTCCCCTCCTCGACTCCTCGGCCCGTCTCAGGTCGACTACTTTCATTTCCTCGCTCCTCGCTCCTCGGTCTCACCGGAAGTTGATTTGTCTGCGCCATCTTGAGCAGCGTCCCATGGCTCTTATTTCTGCCGGAGGAGCGAGGAGCGAGGAGCGAGGAGCGATAATGGAGGAGCGATAACCGAGGAACCACCAGACAATCCTTCGATGAAGTCCTCAGACACTCGCCCCGCCCCCTTACTGTGTATCGCTCACTGATTGGACGATGCAGCGCATGCACTGATCTGATGCTTCTTGACATGAGAGCAGAGTGAAGAAAATACATGAACCTCACGGGAGTCACTCCTCAGTTTATACCGTGTTTCGTTTCAATTAATGTTTCATTTAGTTACAAATATGTGATATATCTGAACAACAAAGTGGTCAAAAATCATTTTATTCATTTATTGAAAACATTTTCATGATCGCTTTTTTCGTTTTACATTTTCATTTATTGTCATTTCCATTCAGTCATTAAGTGCTATTAAAATGTTAATGTGCTACATATCCACACAAACACACAAAGTGTGCAATCCAATGAATGTTAATCTAACTGGGTTTTGATCAGTGTTGAGACTAACGCGTCACAAGTAACGCGTTACTGTAACGTCGTTACTTTTGACAGTAACTAGTACTCTAACGCATTACTTTTTATATTCAGTAACTCAGTTACCGTTACTACATTGTGCGTTACTCCGTTACTGCGTTAGTTTTTGTATATAGTCAACAGCCAGGCGAACAGAGATGAGAACTGTACTTAAGTACTTGAGTAAATGTACTTTGATACTTCCTGTGTCACATGCGGAGACGGGCTGTGGGCGTGTTTGTGTTGTTTACTAACAAGACTGTCATGGCGGCGGCGGAGCTCAAGTCTAGTTTCTCCACCTGGAGATATTCTCACTATTTCACTTTTGTCGAGCACAAAGAAAAGAACGTTTTAGTTAAATGTAAGTTGTGTCTTGGCGGGTCAAAGATCCTATCTACTGCCCAAACCAGTCATTCAAATCTCTTAAAACATCTGCAAAAACAACATGCTGGGACGAAGCTAGTAGCTAAGACCACAGAGACTCAGCCGACGCCACTCCACCTCCACCTAAGCAACAGCGGCTGGATTTTAACCAAAGGACTGCTAGCCAGGGAAAAGTCGATAAAGCCATTGCACGGTATGTTGTAGAACACATGCAGGCTATTGCTACAGTGGAGTCACCCGCTTTCAGGGAGCTAGTTAGCATGATAGCATGTCCGGGCGGCACACGGCATATGGGACGGAACACTTTTTCCAACTACCTGGAGAAAGAATATACAAAAATGGAAAGCCAGCTAATATCGATGCAATCCAGATTGCATATAATGCATGTCAAGTTGATCAACAGATTGTATTATTCTCCAATGCAATAACAGTACTGAAATGAAGGCTATAAGGGCATTAATGGGGGAAAACAATTTAAGTAACGAAAACGTTTCACAGTAACGCATTACTTTTGGGTGTAAGTAACTAGTAAAGTAACTGAGTTACTTTTGACATGAAGTAACTAGTAATGGTAACTAGTTACTGGTTTTCAGTAACTAGCACAACACTGGTTTTGATAGATAACATATCTCTTTTCTTCTCTCAATTATTGTATTTCTATTGTGCACTCTAATCAATATTAATCAATCTATTGTTCGTTTATACATTTTAAGAATGGCGTTTATCTTTTTTGAGAATTAGTTCTTAATTTATTTCATGTATTTGGATCTACAACAGATGATACAAATGTTTGTCAGTAAATGTGTGCTAACAGAGGCGGGGGGGGGGGGGGGGTGTTTGTGAAAATAACGGGGACAGAGCTGCTGTCAGACGATCAGCTGTGCGGCGTCATCAAACGGACGTCGCTTCACGTGACGCTCCGGAGGAAAGGACGTCCCATTGCTCTTAAAACTCATTTCCCTGCTTCTCGTGGTTTCCTTGCATCTCTCCTTGCTTCCCTGGTGGGAGGGACTAGACGCAGGGAAACGACGCAAGTGAGGGAAGCAAGGATTTAATTTAACCGACCTGAGACGGGGCCCTCGACTCCTCGACTCCACGGTTGCGTTCCGATAATCCAAAAATCAGCTCCTAAATTCTAACCCTATCTCCTATTCCTTGACCTCTGAGTGAAACGTCACGGGGTTAAGGGATAGAGGAGAATTCAAAAGGACTTTGGAGAAGAGACTGCGGTACTTTAGAGAATCGACTGCACTTTCACTATTGTTAGAAATTAAAATCAATGTTTTATGGCATAATGTACCTTAAACATACCGTCAGTTTAAATGCTATTTTATTCTGGAAAAAACCGGAAGTTCTCAATACCAAGTTTTTATTCTGAAAATCTTTCATGACGACATCCGGGACTACCGTCCATTAGTATCATTAAAGTGGCTATTGACGCCGTTAACATGAATTACATATAAAGTTATGAAAGAGATAAGGAGGAGAAAAGGCATGTGGAAGTAAGCAATGAATGTAAAATGTCGAAATCCTCTGTTTAACGCGATATCGGACACAGACGAACGAGGGGGGAAGTCCCTTACGTCACCACAGCTCCCAGAGAGGAGGAGCGAACAGCGAGGAAGCGGGAAGGACGAATGCTTGTACGCTCTCTTCTGCACGACCGGCACCTGGAGAGGAAGCTGCAGTCTTTCTCTCCTGACTGAACAATATCCTGTTTGTAACATTACCGCGCTTTTTATTAATTAAAGTACCAATTTTGAACCTTCTCAGAGACTCCATTTAGTCTCCTTTTTAAGCTTCTCCTGGACGCGAGAAAAACGATCACGGTTTACACTATCCGACGTGTTTCTGATGCGCCAGCGGACGTCATGAATGTGCGTCTGCTGCTGTGGGGAAACTATGGAGACTACAGTTCTCTATACAGCGGACTACAACATGGATGTTCAATAAGAACGAGGGACTCCTGTGAACTCATCTAGAGACTCTGTGCTCTGACGCTGTTGCTTTATGCTTTATGAACGGGGACAACAGAGAAACAGATTCTTCAGGACCAAAGCTGGAATTGAAATAAAAAGGAAAGTGAAGCTTCTGCTCGTCCCCCTCTCCCTCCGGTCCACATGAATAAAAATGATCCCAATACGTATGATTGATGAAAAGATCTTAAATCAATACAGATGTATTTATTATAAACGTTAGTCCTTAACATCTATCACTGTGTATATCACCATTCAAACATCTTTTAAAAGCTGAACAAACCCCACAGCTCAGTAAAGACTGTGAGATGTTGACTTTATTTGATCATTTCAGTAAAAACTAACGTTCATATTTCTCTCTTTGATTATAATACTGATGAACGTTCAGAACAAAGCACTTTGGCAACTTACCACATACGTTTTAAAATGCTTAATAAGCACCGTAACTTTCATGATATCATTTCTCGGTCATAATCGGTTGTTTCCGTGAACGGCCGACTGTTGAGTGACGGCAAATGCTGCGGCTGCAATGCATTGTGGGGCAGCATTTTCTCCTCTCCTTTCGGTGAGGGAGGTCCAGTGGTTCCTAAGCTAAAGGAGGTTATAAAGGAAGTTTGAAACCTCCTTTCCTTTCATCCAGAGAATTAGAACGGCACTTATCATGGCTGCCACTGAGGGACTTCCGGGTCATTTCACTTAGTTAGGAAGTTAAGGAAGTCACTAAGTTAAATGGACTATTGGAACGCAACCCTCGAATCCTCGTCCTCCGGTATTGACCCGGAAATGAATTTCAGCGCGCCATTTTGAAGGACATCTCATTTCTCTAAATGCACATCGAGGATCGAGCGTCGAGGAGCTCTAACCGAGGATACACTGATGGTTCCTCCACGGCTCCTCCGCGGATGCATTTCCGGGAACGGTGGAGGCGTGACGCAAGGCCGGACTTATCTCAGCCAATGACAGCTCTGCATGCATCCCCTGGATATTATTTTAGAAACTGCTTTCATCGCGACGTGATGTTTCCAGAGAGAACAGCTGTGAGGTCCGTGCAGAAAGCAGAGCAGTGTGTATAATATATATCACTCAGTAGAACAGGCCTACTCTCTTTATTTGCTTTAGTTTAGTAGATATCTACAAACAAAGAGTCCATATTTTTATAAGACATACAAAAATACACAACGGCTGTAGCCTGATTATGCTTTAGGAGCTGTAGGTGTGTGTGTGGTACAGTGTGTAGGTGTGTGTGGTACAGTGTGTAGGTGTGTGTGGTACAGTGTGTAGGTGTGGCGGACAGACGGGTCTCAGTTGGTTTGGTGTCCTCGGCTTACTTTTAATAGGCCTACTTGTAAATACAACTTTTGGCCCGTCATTTCAATTCCCCATTTCAGCGACCAGAGAGAGGGGGGGATATATCCAGTCTCTGATAGTGTTACGTTATTATGAGAGTGCTCTGTTTGATTCTGAAATTGTATATATTTATATAAATGTGTGTGTGTGTGTGTGTGGTGTGTGTGTGTGTGTGTGTGTGTGTGTCCGCATCTGTAGCCTGTTATTGTCTCATTACACCGCACTGTGAATGAATCAAAGTAAATATAGAAGTGGTCATGAACACATCTGTCCATCAGACAGAGGGCTGCTGCCTCCTGTCATCATTAATGGACGTCTCTTTCAAATGACCGCTCAGAGGAGAGGAGTTCTCCTTCCTCTAACCGCCTGCTGCTTCCCCTCCTCTCTCCTCGGCTCCCCTCCTCTCTCCTCCGCTCCCCTCCTCTCTCCTCGGCTCCCCTCCTCAGTCCTCCGCTCACATCTCCTGTGGGCGGCACCAAGTCTCGAGGATAGGAGTCGAGGAGGGGACATTTGAGTATTGAGAAACCTCTCTTGTTTCTCAGGGCTTCAGAAGAGGGGTATGAGCAGTATGAGGCATGAGTGAACTGTTTGGTATTTCGAGCGAAACACATCATAGACATGTTTTTATATTTGTATCTGAGACCCATAATATATGCCTTAAAAGCATGAGGTGCACTTTAAATAAATATAGCTCATTTGGTGCATTAATTTAATAATGCATACAATGTATACATTATTGTTGTGATCATCTACTTGTATAACCCATAACCACATGCCCCACACTAACAGCACTGACAGAACGTGAATCTTAAGCTGGTTAATAATGTCCAGGCAAGAATATCATGTTTATTCCTTTGCGCATCACTCTCATTCGCCAATGGGTAATGTTTGGATGGATTTAGGAACTTCCCCTCGATTCCATTGGCTCTAACGGTTACAAAGAGGTGTCAATCATCAAACCCACCGAGGGGGCCAGAGAAATGGAAAATTCCCCCAAATGACCGAAGAGTTTTGTTTTTGCTAAACTCTCTAAAAAGGTCAAATGTCACTTGTTTTGCACCAATCTTGATACAGAGTACTTATTATATGTTATAGTTTGGACTCCTAAAGCTTTTAGTCCCGTCAGCCAAGGTTAGTTTTAATGGGGTTTTTTGGACGGACACAATAATTTACATTTTGTTCAATCTGAATTTACTTTAAAATAAAAACATCTATATTGACTCTGACTGTTCTACATACAACTCACAGGTTTACCTTGCTTTGAGAAAAAAGATTATTAATGTAACCCTTTGAGAAGGGAAGATCAAATCAAGTTTTATTTATATAGCACATTTCTATGTCTAGCCGACAGTAGAGACACTTTACAGCAAATACAACAGCACAGACCCTCTGTCCTCAGACCCTCTGTCCTTAGACCCTCTGTCCTCAGACCCTCTGTCCTCAGACCCTCTGTCCTTAGACCCTCTGTCCTTAGACCCTCTATCCTCAGACCCTCTGTCCTTAGACCCTCTATCCTCAGACCCTCTGTCCTCAGACCCTCTGTCCCTCAGACCCTCTGTCCTCAGACCCTCTGTCCTTAGACCCTCTGTCCTCAGACCCTCTGTCCTCAGACCCTCTGTCCTCAGACCCTCTGTCCTTAGACCCTCTATCCTCAGACCCTCTGTCATTAGACCCTCTGTCCTTAGACCCTCTGTCCTTAGAACCCTCTGTCCTCAGACCCTCTATCCTCAGACCCTCTGTCCTTAGACCCTCTGTCCTTAGACCCTCTGTCCTCAGACCCTCTGTCCTTAGACCCTTTGTCCTTAGACCCTCTGTCCTCAGACCCTCTGTCCTCAGACCCTCTGTCCTCAGACCCTCTGTCCTTAGACCCTCTGTCCTTAGACCTCTGTCCTCAGACCCTCTGTCCTCAGACCCTCTGTCCTCAGACCCTCTGTCCTTAGACCCTCTGTCCTCAGACCCTCTGTCGTCAGACCCTCTGTCCTTAGACCCTCTGTCCTCAGACCCTCTGTCCTTAGACCTCTGTCCTTAGACCCTCTGTCCTCAGACCCTCTGTCCTCAGACCCTCTGTCCTTAGACCCTCTATCCTCAGACCCTCTGTCCTTAGACCCTCTGTCCTTAGACCCTCTGTCCTTAGACCCTCTGTCCTCAGACCCTCTGTCCTTAGACCCTCTGTCCTTAGACCCTCTGTCCTTAGACCCTCTGTCCTTAGACCCTCTGTCCTCAGACCCTCTGTCCTCAGACCCTCTGTCCTCAGACCCTCTGTCCTTAGACCCTCTATCTCAGACCCTCTGTCATTAGACCCTCTGTCCTTAGACCCTCTGTCCTTAGACCCTCTGTCCTCAGACCCTCTGTCCTTAGACCCTCTGTCCTCAGACCCTCTGTCCTTAGATCCTCTGTCCTCAGACCCTCTGTCCTTAGACCCTCTGTCCTCAGACCCTCTGTCCTTAGACCTCTGTCCTCAGACCCTCTGTCCTCAGACCCTCTGTCCTTAGACCCTCTGTCCTCAGACCCTCTGTCCTTAGACCCTCTGTCTTCAGACCCTCTGTCCTTAGACCTTCTGTCCTTAGACCCTCTGTCTTCAGACCCTCTGTCCTTAGACCCTCTGTCCTTAGACCCTCTGTCCTCAGACCCTCTGTCCTCAGACCCTCTGTCCTTAGACCCTCTGTCCTTAGACCATCTGTCCTTAGACCCTCTGTCCTCAGACCCTCTGTCCTTAGACCCTCTGTCCTTAGACCCTCTGTCCTCAGACCTTGATCCTCAGACCCTCTGTCCTTAGACCCTCTGTCCTCAGACCTCTGTCTCAGACCCTCTGTCCTCAGACCCTCTGTCCTCAGACCTCTGTCCTTAGACCCTCTGTCCTCAGACCCTCTGTCCTCAGACCCTCTGTCCTTAGACCCTCTGTCCTCAGACCCTCTGTCCTCAGATCACTGTCCTTAGACCTCGGTCCTTAGACCCTCTGTCCTTAGACTCTGTCCTTAGACCCTCTGTCCTTAGACCCTCGTCCTTAGA
>NW_022991396.1:0-77622 GCF_902827175.1 Gymnodraco acuticeps
CGCTTCCTCTTTACCCACAGCTTGATTTAACAGCGTGTCAATAAACTTTATATTACATTGTATACTCGTTTTATCCGGAAAAAAACAACAAAGTCAGTAGTATGTATGTTCTAGGGGCCTTGTGGAAGCCAAATCATTTTGCAAAACATTATGATTTGTGTGGAAACATTTCCTCATTAAGATTTTTTTGTATTTGAACCTCCTTTCCTTTCTCTTTCTTGATCCTCCTTAGCAACGGTCATTACAGTCCTTGACAGCGGTCTGTTCTACTGGATTTACAACGAGTCACATGTTCTGAATTGACCAATCAGAATCAAGTATTCAACTAAACCGTGTAATAAAAATGTCTTTAAAAAAAGGAACCATGCAGTTTACAGAGCAGAATGCCAGAAGACTCTCAAAATCAAAACCATGACAGAAAGATATTATCCTCGAACGTGTTTATTAGAAAGCTTCCGCTCCCTCTTTGCTTAATTTAACGGGAATGACAACAAACCCCTCCTTCCCTTCCCCTACAAAACAACACGAGTGAACTTGGTTTGGAAACACTTTCCCAACACGTCACTCTTCATCTGACGCTTCCCTCGTTCTTTCTTTCAAAGCTTGAACTCTGGCCAACTTTAAAGCAGCTCACATATTTTGGCAGACACCCCCCTTCCTCCTCTCTTCTCCAAACTACTGGATCCACATTGTGCTTTTGTTTTCCACACAACCCCCTTGGTGTTAGCCTAGATTAAAAAGAATGGGGGAGCCCTTTGTGGAGGTAATTCCCCCCTTTAACCCAAAGTAAACTAGGACATCTGAGGTGATTCTTCCTCTCACATGTGACACAGATCTTGTTTCTAATCGAATACTGAAGCAGAAAGCTAAATCCATCTGGTCCGCATACTGGTCACCAACATCAGGTCAAGGTGCAGAAAACAAGTGGCTTTTATTTTCTCTTATAGTACAATATGAGGATAGATATTGTAAGGAATAAACACATCTCAATCATATACAGAGGTGGGAAGTAGCGGAGTACAAATACTTCATTACTGTACTTAAGTACATTTTTCTGGTATCAGTACTTTACTCCACTACTACGACTTTTTACTTTGACTTCTCTCATGTTGAACACAAATACCTGTACTTTCTACTTCTTACATGTTGAAAACAAATACCTGTACTTTCTACTTCTTGACATTATTGTTCTATTAATATAAAGGGAGGTCAGGTACTCTTTAAAACAGCTGCTAGTTATGGGTACTTTTTACTGAAGTACATTTCAAAATTATTTACTTTTACTTGAGTAAAGAAGTTTAGTCAGTACTTCTACTTTTACCAGAGTATTTTTAAACACAAGTATCTGTACTTCTACTTGAGTACAGGATGTGTGTACTTTTGCCATCTCTGATCATAAATGAGACTGACCCAAGAGCAGTTTTGCAGAGTCAGCATTCTTAACACAATAAATCTCGCATTCCAGCGATTACCCTCAAGTTCAGCACAAGCAGACTTTACCATTATACTCTTGCGTCAGAGCGTTTTTTATGATCTTGACATTTGCTACAACACTTGAAGGCAACATCATTCATTCATGCACAGGACTGTGCTTTGTAGTCGTTGCAGGAAACACGCCATCACATTTCCCACAGAGTTGCATCATTTAGTAAGCTGTTACAGCAACGTCTGATCACTGGGGATTCGGGGGATATTCTTTGTTTTTCTTCCGTTTTTTTAACTACTGACGTTGTTTTTGGCCCTTGTTCCATAACAGCAAGACAAACTGAAGTCCACTGTGTCAACAACTTGGTTATGTGATCGTCTGCTGAATCTGGACATCAGGATGTGTTCCTGATTAAGTTGCGGCCCAGAATTTCCTTTCCAGAAACAACAACCACTCGTAGGAACCGCAGGACGCCCATTGTCTCGTGACGGCCGGAGCTGGTGTGATTGCAGCCTTTTTTCAATCTAATTGGAGTTTAGCAACCACAACTATTTGACGAGTCGTTTCCCCTGATTTGGTCCAATCATTTAAAAAATGTTTTTGCATTAAGAAATGTTAACGTTACAACTCATACATACTAAAATAGGAAACAGTTACAACTAGAATACATTATAGAGAAAAACAAGTGCCGAGAGTAAACACAATTAAAGTTGTTTAGAAACCAGAACATAAATTCCTTTGTTTCATAAGTGTCCAATTCGTGGCGTTTTACATGAGCTTTCTAATTTGAAACAGAGTATGGTCTGCAAACAAATCCAATCTGATCAGTGGCAAACACATTGAAGTTAAACATTGTTTGCTTGCCTCACCGACAATGAACACATTCATATCCAATACCAAGACTCAATAACCTCGACACAGAAATACCGCAGCTTATCAGGTTTGGTTTCAAACTACTTTTTGACGATTGAATTACAGAACAGTAGAAAATACCAAAGAGCGGACTTCTAGGAAAAACCTCTAAGAAGTTCTTGACACATTAATTTCCTTTGGGCTCTGGAGGAATTTAGGACGAGAGAATCAAAAGCAATATCATATACTTCAAGACAATCCTCATGTATAGGGATGTCCCGATCACCTTTTTTTGCTCCCGATCCGATTCCGATCATTTGATTTTGACAATCTGCCGATACCGATTTTTCCCGATCCGATCTTTATGCAATGCATTAAGAGAAAACAAAGGTAACAGATAACGGCTGGTCATCCAACGCGATGAGTTCAGCTATCTTGGCTGTTATTGTTTTGGCCTTTTCACTGTTCTGGGGCAGTTTCTCTTTCCTTTTGAAAGTCTCTGAAAGTGTCGGTTGCTTCAGTGCCGTTACCCGAGTGGCCGCTGTGTACTCGTCGTGTTGTTGGTGTTTGTTTCTCAGTGGCGTATTAGATTGGTCGTGTTGAACGTAGCTCTGTTCTTTCCACCATGCGGAACCTCCTTCTTGCAAACATTGCATCTGGCTGTTACACTGCCTTCGCTTTCAATTTTATAATACTTCCAAACTCCTGACATTTTCTCCGTCCCGACTCCCGAGTCACCAGCTGAACGTAGCCTCTCGTTAGCTGCTACTATTAGACACTGCGCCCTCTCTGTTGCTTTGAGAGGAATAAACAACCAGGTCTGAAAACAAGCCCAAAAGAAGCAACACATACATGATGTTGAGTCATTTTGAACCAAAACTAAGTCCTCAGGATGACTTTAAGACGTGAACATGGTCATTTTTGTTTTTTAACATTAAATTTAAAAAATATATTTTATAAAAAAAATTTTTTTTTAAATCCAGATCCCCGATTTTTTTCTCCCGATTCCGATCTTTTGAAAATCACGTGATCGGCTCCGATCCCCGATCACGTGATCGTATCGGGACATCTCTACTCATGTAGGAGCCAAAATGCTTCTTTAGCCATTGTTGATTATGTCTATCATTATCATTATTTGTCAACATCACACACGGTTGTAATAAGTCACGTCCTGCACTTGTCACATGGGCGTGGATTAAGGTATTTAGTCACAAAGAAGAACCAAACTTAGCCTCTTAAGCCACTGGGAATGTTATCTCTACACCTCATTTTATTCCTTACCCACATCACCCTGTAAGTGTCTGAACCCCAGCACAACATGTACTTCTGGCAAAACCACACACACTTTAACCGAGTTCCCTCTGTGCTACTTTCAGCCACCCAGTTTGGGGAATCTGGGCCACATCACAACAAGGAACAATGCAAAGGGCCACCAACAGGGGTCTCTTTCATTGGGTCAGCCTTGGGTCTAACACCACATCTAACTCCGTCCATGACCCATGAACCATGAGGTCTCTGTCTCGCTCTTTAAGCTCCGTGTTCAGACTGTGTTTGTGCGTCAACATGCAGCCAAACTAGGGCAGCTGAAGCCTCGTGCACAGCTGTGAGGCCCTTTGTATTGGGGAAACATGCATGAGCCCAGACGAAAAATAAAGTTGGAAGAAATGGTGTAGTTATGGGCGGGCGTGGGGAGCAACGGACTACATTTAACAGGATTGGGTAATCACAAGAAAATGTAACTAATTCCTATCGGTTTTATTTGTTTTAGGTCCTACATATATTCTCGTTGCACTGTTGGAGTTTTTCATTGCCATATCTACACTGTAGCTAATGTACACATGACAATAAAGTCTTGAATCTAATGCCTGATTATGATTAACGAAAAGCAGGTTTTCCTTTCAATAAAATAATTTCTGATCCTAAATATCTTGGTTTCTTCTTTCAACTAAGGTCGCACTGTTCTGTTGGGTTTCATAATACACTTAAGCAAAAACATCTAATTGGTATTTCTTTGTGTTTCCTTTATTTGCATTGCATTTGCCAAAGCAGGATTCACACAAGGTCAAAATAGAGATCAAATAGACTACAAATTAAAATAATGATACAGCAAAAATAAAATAATGAAACAAGATATCACATTGTTCGGTTGTCTGAATGCAAAAGTAAAAAACATCATATTGTAATGTCTTTTTTTCTCCTTTATTTGCATTGCATTTGCCATAAAGGAAATAATCAGATTGCAATGTTGATACTCAGATTTGGGTACTGATTACATATTTTTACATTTTACTAGTAACTCTCCAAACCCTGGTTATGGTTAATGGATGCATGTTGGACGCTAAGTAAAAAGCTATTCCGTCCAACAATGATTCTGCCTCCGTTCGACTCTTGATTATCTCTTTCTGCATCCATTAGTGCCGAGTCGCATCTCTGCATCCAGTGAATCACCAATTTTCCCCCGACTCCCTGCCGGGGAAATTGGTCCAACAATCACATCATCAACAGCCATCCATTAACTTCTGATAAAGTGCAGCTGAACCGATGTTTGGACACCAACTAGGTTTGTGGCCAACTTTCCGTGCTAATGGGCTGTCAACAAAAAATACATTTGCATTCCGGCTGGCTGACCAGGGCTTTTACTTTTTATCCTGTTTTAATTTGCATTTTTAAAGACGGCATTAAAACACCAGAAACTCATTAATTCAAAGAAATGTTCTCCACAAGAGTTTGACCTTAAGATTTTAGTTTCTGTCAAAATTGGATGATTCAATTCAATGATGATGTCATGACAATATTGTTGTTAAAAAGATGTGAGGACCAGCTCTCACTCCTTGAAAAGTGGTGCAGGAATTAGTCAGGAAATGACTCAACATGTTATTAATAAGGTCTGTGGTTAACAGACCTTAGATTTTAGCTATTTTCCAAAATCCTATGGAGAAATTGCATTGGTTTTTGTCGAAGGAACCGGAAGGAGTTTACTTCCGGGTTTTAGGAAGCGTCACTGTGGCACTCCATAGCCCAACATTAGCCGCCTTTAGCTTAGCGGTGGTGACGTGAAGTCATGTGACCGTGCTGTAGTTCCTTTATAGCCCAACATTAGCCGCCTTTAGCTTAGCGGTGGTGACGTGAAGTCATGTGACCGTGCTGTAGTTCCTTTATAGCCCAACATTAGCCGCCTTTAGCTTAGCGGTGGTGACGTGAAGTCATGTGACCGTGCTGTAGTTCCTTTATAGCCCAACATTAGCCTCCTTTAGCTTAGCGGTGGTGACGTGAAGTCATGTGACCGTGCTGTAGTTCCTTTATAGCCCAACATTAGCCACCTTTAGCTTAGCGGTGGTGACGTGAAGTCATGTGACCGTGCTGTCGTTCCTTTATAGCCCAACATTAGCCACCTTTAGCTTAGCGGTGGTGACGTGAAGTCATGTGACCGTGCTGTAGTTCCTTTATAACCCAACATTAGCCACCTTTAGCTTAGCGGTGGTGACGTGAAGTCATGTGACCGTGCTGTAGTTCCTTTATAGCCCAACATTAGCCTCCTTTAGCTTAGCGGTGGGGACGTGAAGTCATGTGACCGTGCTGTCGTTCCTTTATAGCCCAACATTAGCCACCTTTAGCTTAGCGGTGGTGACGTGAAGTCATGTGACCGTGCTGTAGTTCCTTTATAGCCCAACATTAGCCGTCTTTAGCTTAGCGGTGGTGACGTGAAGTCATGTGACCGTGCTGTAGTTCCTTTATAGCCCAACATTAGCCACCTTTAGCTTAGCAGTGGTGACGTGAAGTCATGTGACCGTGCTGTAGTTCCTTTATAGCCCAACATTAGCCGTCTTTAGCTTAGCGGTGGTGACGTGAAGTCATGTGACCGTGCTGTAGTTCCTTTATAGCACAACATTAGCCACCTTTAGCTTAGCGGTGGAGAAATCCTATTGGACAATGGAGATGCTGCCTTCAGGGTCAGCCTACCAATTTTATTTTGTCCTCATTTCATCTCTATGATTTGGTCTGCAATTTCATTATTATCAGATGTCAGTCCCATTGAAATGCACTTAATGGCTACAACAAGTGCTAGACAAATAAAGTTAGACACATTTATCGGAGCATCAGATTAAAACATTGATCAAATGTCATATTACATCAGAGGTACTGATACCATTGCTCATTTGAATAAATCTAAAGTGATTAAATGGGGATCTAATGTCCTAATACTTTTTAGAGATAGCATAAAAGACTACAGAAATAAACACTGTTTTAAAGCAAGTTTGAAAGCAGTTCAGAAGTAATTTGGATGTTATGGCTTATTTTCCATTAATGCTAAGAGGCTGACTCATCAAAAATAATGTAATGTTATGATAAATCAAAACAAATACTTGACACACACTCAGAGATAAGGAGTGTGAAAACACAGCAGATGATACCAGAGCTGCGAGAGAATATGACAATAATTCATAGACGTATAGAGGTAAAATGCTCAGTAATGATTCACAGCAGGTGGTCTACTCAAGGGCAGGAACACACACACACACACACACACACACACACACACACACACACACACACACACACACACACACACACACACACACACACACACACACACACACACACACACACACCACACACACACACACACACACACACACACACACACACACACACACACACACACACACACACACACACACACACACACACACACACACACACACACACACACACACACACACACACACACACACACACACACACACACACACACACACACACACACACACACACACACACACACACACACACACACACACACACACACACACGTTGAGCAGATTCCCCTGCCACTGTGCCAACACTAAATAACCTTGACCGGCGAAATCCTGACACGAGTTCAAAGCTTGAAATCTCCATGTGAAATCACTTCAGAGAGGCCTCAATGCTTTCTCACCCTCCACCACACACACACACACACACACACACACACACACACACACACACACACACACACACACACACACACACACACACACACACACACACACACACACACACACACACACACACACACACACACACACACACACCACACACACACACACCCACACACACACACACACACACACACACACACACACACACACACACACACACAACACACACACCACACACACACACACACACACACCACACACACACACACACACACACAGCGTTACTCAACAAGTGTTTGCATGTGTTTTACTCCCTGTGTGCATCACTTGTTCTGTGAAATGTTCCAAGGATGAAGATAAAAACTACAACCTTGCATGAAGGTATTGAGTCTAACAAATATTGTACTTCCTGTGATTTTAATATTGCATTACATTTCGGAAAAGAAAGATGTTTTAAATGTCAGTTCAAGAACAAACTTATGACAGATGAGGATATCTGGCTTACTAACGCAATGTGACAAACATCCGGCTTTAATTTCCTCTGTGCTAAAATACATAATTTGGTTTTTATACACAGACTAAAATAAAACCCCAGTGGGAGGAAGTCATTCGCCTTATCCTTATTCACAGACACTGTCTCAGTGGAGAGGAGATGCATACAAAACAAAATGGTGCCATTATGCCATGAGAAAGAGAGAAAGAGTCAGTTATTTTGGTGCATTTTCATTTAAGAAAAGTTGGCAAAATCGTCAGATGTTTGGCGTCTAAATGAGACAACTTAATGTCATCACACCAGTATTAGCTGCCTTTAGCTTAGCGGTGGTGACGTGAAGTCATGTGACCGTGCGTGCTGTAGTTCCTATATAGCCCAACATTAGCCGTCTTTAGCTTAGCGGTGGTGACGTGAAGTCATGTGACCGTGCTGTAGTTCCTTTATAGCCCAACATTAGCCACCTTTAGCTTAGCGGTGGTGACGTGAAGTCATGTGACCGTGCTGTAGTTCCTTTATAGCCCAACATTAGCCGCCTTTAGCTTAGCGGTGGTGACGTGAAGTCATGTGACCGTGCTGTAGTTCCTTTATAGCCCAACATTAGCCTCCTTTAGCTTAGCGGTGGTGACGTGAAGTCATGTGACCGTGCTGTAGTTCCTCTATTGCACAACATTAGACTCCTTTAGCTTAGCGGTGGTGACGTGAAGTCATGGGACCGTGCTGTAGTTCCTTTATAGCTCAACATTAGCCGCCTTTAGCTTAGCGGTGGCGACATGAAGTCATGTGACCGTGCTGTAGTTCCTTTATAGCTCAACATTAGCCGCCTTTAGCTTAGCGGTGGCGACATGAAGTCATGTGACCGTGCTGTAGTTCCTCTATAGCACAACATTAGACTCCTTTAGCTTAGCAGTGGAGACGTGAAGTCATGTGACCGTGCTGTAGTTCCTTTATAGCCCAACATTAGCTTTTTACTTCAGAAATCATAAAGTGGAGATTATCCTGCTGAACTAAATATGTAAGAATCATAAATGTTTGTTTGACAGAGATTATTTTCTGCAATAACCCAAAACCAGAGAGATGCTGCCTTCCAAATACGTCACACATTCAGTTTTGTGTCAGACACAGTCTCAGCGTCATCACAGACACATACAAACAAAACAATAAGGCTAAAGACAGAAAGAGATTTCAGTGCATTATAATGAGAGTGAGTCAGCAGAAGAGGACGATGGAGACAGATGGTGGGTGTAAAGGAGAGGAAGGAGAACATGAATTAGGTAAACCACAGAGAAGCACCGAACAATATCCAGAGTCCGGAGAGCCTTTGAAGCCGTGATGAAACCTCTGCTCGCTGACCAAAACCTTATATAACACACAACAGCAAACACTGACACTGCCTTAAAGGTGAAGGCACTCCACAAACAGGGCTTTCATTTCATCATTTCTTTAGAAGCATTTCATTTGAAGCTTTTCCACCCTTGTTATCTGTCTGTGTTTATTATGTCTTACCCAATATTTACACTGATGTTTGAGGGCCATTTAGTAGTGAGGGTTGGATTATTTTACGGTATTTAAGTTCTGTACTGTCAAACAATTTATGTGGCAAACAAGCGTTTAGGATAATCTCTACATATTAACACCACTTTATGATTTCTGAAGTAAAAAGCTATAAAAGAACTACAGCACGGTCACATGACTTCACGTCACCACCGCTAAGCTAAAGGTGGCTAATGTTGGGCTATAAAGGAACTACAGCACGGTCACATGACTTCACGTCACCACCGCTAAGCTAAAGGTGGCTAATGTTGGGTTATAGAGGAACTACAGCACGGTCACATGACTTCACGTCACCACCGCTAAGCTAAAGGTGGCTATTGTTGGGCTATAAAGGAACTACAGCACGGTCACATGACTTCACGTCACCACCGCTAAGCTAAAGGAGGCTAATGTTGGGTTTAAAATATAACTGGCAAATATAACAGCTTATTACTCAGAGCCAAATAAGTGCATTTGTTAGAGACTACTTTCTGAAACGTATTAATCCACAATCAGTGCAAAAGTTAGTATCAGCATGCTGAGTCAAAGTAAATACTGTGTGTGTGTGTGTGTGTGTGTGTGTGTGTGTGTGTGTGTGTGTGTGTGTGTGTGTGTGTGTGTGTGTGTGTGTGTGTGTGTGTGTGTGTGTGTGCGTGCAGTGCGTGTGTGCGTGTGTGCGAGTGTGTGTGTTCATGGTAATGAAGGAACATTTCGTCCAGTGCAACACTGAGGCTCATTGATGGATTTAATAGCGTTTGGACACTAATGGAACTGTTGCACTGAGGCTGAAAATAAATTTGGTTTGCAAACACACACAATTCTTGTTAGACGATGGCATTCAGAACAGAGTATGTTCTATAAAAAAAATCCTGATCCTTTATGTATTTTTCAGTGAGTTTGAGGATAAAGAGGCAAAACCATCAATCCTGATATTGTGAAACAAAGCACAAATGCAAACCAGTCAAATACCTCTATCTGTCAACAACACTAAGGAAGCATGAACCAAATCACAAACAGATATTCAGATGCAGTTTTGATGAGAATCTTCAAGTAAAAAATCACCGAGTGTTTCCCATTAGCACGTTAGCATTAGCCCCCTCTCTCCGTGTGGTGTCGATACGAGGATAAACACATGCCATGTTACCCCGACTCACCCCATCACTCAGAGACGCACCGCCAGGGGCAGACAAGTGAAGATGAAGGCTTTTACAGCTCCTCTGCCTCAGTCTCCATGAATAATTCAGAACCGTCCAGGCCTGAGAGCATTTACTTTCCCTGAAGCAGAAAACACAGCGCGGCTCCACGCCGGCTGCCAGCAGCTCCACAAACCAACACAAATACACTGCGATTATACCAGGATCACATGAGGCCACACACCAGAGCTGATGCAGAACAGGTAGTGAACGGACATCGGGACACACTTAACCGTGGTGCACGGATTTAGGGAATCTGGAGTTTAAAAAGTATCAATAAAACCAAAGAAACATCAGGTTTTGGGATAATTTCCTGAAGAAATAGTCCATCGACACTGATGAACACAACATAGTCTCCAAAGCTGCATGTGTGTGGTAAATGTGTGTGTCCTTCTGAACCAGGAAATCTGGAGTCAGAGACAGAATTTGGAAATGTATGTTTTTGCCAATTACCTACACAAAGCATGTTCATTGATGCGGATGAAATTAGTTAGTATTTTGCTGCAAAGCTGCATGTGTGTTTTCTTCTGGATTTAGAGATAGAATCTGAAAAGATCAAGTTTTTCCAACACAAGCACCGCTATTGATATTTGATATTGATATACTTTATTAATCCCCAGTGGGGAAATTATTTCTCTGCATTTGACCCATCCTGTGTTAGGAGCAGTGAGCTGCCATTTTGAACGGCGCCCGGGGAGCAGTGTGGGGAACGGTGCCTTGCTCAGGGACACCTCGGTAGCACTTGGTCTTGCCGGGACTTGAACTGGTGACCTTCCAGTTGCCAAGCCAAGTCCATATCGACTTCGCCACCGCCGCCCTATCAAAGCAACTTTCCCACTACAATCAGGAACTATCAGATCCAAGAATAACTCAGAAGACCCTGCAGGTGCCAACATGCAGATTTCCCTCGTAAAATGTTAAAGTGATTTCAGAAAACAATAATTCTGTTCGTCAAAAACAGTAAATTACTCCAGAAATATGAGTATCATCAATCAGAGCGTCAGACGGGAGATAGCTTTATTTCACGGAGCTCCGACGTCACGTTGTTGTTTACGTCAGGAGATAATTTATATATCTTATAAACAAGATCAGAGACACAGTACTCATATCTTTCTAGAAAAAGCCCATGGTCTTATTTGATGATAAATAAAAGAGCTTAGCTTACCTGTAGGTGTATCAGTGGTCAATATCACATCCAGTCACATAGGAGAGAAAGAGAGGAAGAGATATTAGTTTCTATTGCAGCGTAAATCTAAAAACCTCTGAAATGTCAAAAGAAGAACTCTTCGGCAAAACTCTTAAAAACTTTTTTGTTTCTGAATATGAAAGAAGGCCAGAGTGGCTCACTTTAAATATTTAAGTAAGGCCTCCCTTCAATGCTTTGACACTGAATGGATGATATCTGAAATGTTCACCTGCTCACTGAGAGAAGGTGAAGTGTGTGTCAGCATAAGGACACACACACACACTTTATTGTCTTTTCACTGTGAGTCATTCGGGATGAAATAAGGTTCATATGCAAAGCAGGAGAGATGTGTGACGCAGACACATGAGATATACGATAGATAGTGATTTACAAATTAATATCCATTTAATTAGAGTTATTGCAGAGTGAGAGGATTATATACGGTGGCCCGCAGGTGCAAACGTAACTCTTCCATTTAAGCCCCTGTCACACTGTCCCGAAATGTACACCCGATGGACACACGAATATTGAATTGTGAATTTCGCACGAAGATGGCCCCAACCACACACGAAGGCAACATTTACATTACAGTTAAGACATACAACTGCAATGAAAGTACCAAAAACAATTATGTTAAAGTACTATGATATTGTACTGATATCTTCAGACTTTGTTCTTTACTTTCTCCGTCTTTATATGTAGAAGATTACGTTTTCTCCATCATGTTGTTTCCATAGCAACAACAACTTCCTGTCAACTCGCCTTCAAAATAATATATTATATCCTTTTTAGTTTCACAGAACACAAATTGGGTTATTTACATAATATGTTTACATGATTTTGTTGTGCAATAAAAAACCCGATGGACACACGATAAAGGAAATGTTCAAATTCGGCTGTGATCGTAGCAACATCGGGCCATTCGTGAGGGCATCTTAAGCCATCGTATGACCGCCGGTGGAGTTTCTCAGGCTCCGGCAGCAACTTCGTGAGCGGTGGCAAAATCTTTGGCATGCCAAAAAATAGCCGAAGGACCTTGAGAAGCTTCATTTTCGTGTTGAATTTGTGTGTAAATGTTGCCCTTCGTAAGGCCATCGTGAGGGCATCTTGTTATCATCGGTGCCATCGGGCATTCGCCCCGATCAGAGTGAGGGCGAATGCCCGATGGCACCGATGATAACACGAAGATGACACGATTTGACAAGATGTCCTCACGAGTGCCTTACGAAGTTGCCGCTCACGAAGTTGCTGCCGGAGCCTGAGAAACTCCACCGGCGATCATACGATGGCTTAAGATGCCCTCACGAATGGCCCGATGTTGCTACGATCACAGCCGCATTTGAACATTTCCTTTATCGTGTGTCCATCGGGTGTCAATTTCGGGACAGTGTGACAGGGGCTTAAGAGAAACGCGACAAAAATTTGAAATGAATATAAAATAAACAAAAATAAGAATTAATATATTTATACAATCAAAAGAGGTTTAGGATAAATGTCCAACAAAAGAAAAAGATAAAAATAAAAGTACAAATGAACAATAAATTAAAGATAATTATACAATTCTATTAAGTAAAATGTAACGCAATATATACAAGAACAGAATCTATAATTCAATATTATACAGTAAAAATAAAACACAGTTTATTGTAGTGATAGTGAGGCACCTAACAAAGATGCATGGTTTTAAACACGTGTATTTCCATACTGACACTTTTAACCATGCTTTATATAATCATAGGGTTTCATAAAGCAAACTAGTTACTCTGGATGAAAACAGCCTGGTGTGTGAAAACCTTTCAGAATAAAAGGGGCGTTAGCAGCAGCAGTGTGATGCTCAGAGGAAAGTAACAGTGTCCGTGCTAATGAGGCTTAACGAGGATTAGTTTACTAAAAGCAGATTAGACGGTGTCGGCTTGTCTTAATGCGTTACAAGTTAAGATTATAGTGTCCGGTCCTCAGGGACTTTAAACTCCACACCAGCACTGAATCAGATATACTCTATTTGATATATTATATTCAACAGAGGTGGGACGCAACTAAGTAGTTTCACTAAGTACTGTAGAACTCCACTACAGTTCAGAGGTACATGGTGTACTTTTCCTCCACTACGTGTATTTATACCTTTAGTTACTTCACAGATGTGGATGAAGGATGTGAAATCTAACCAAGTGTTGAATCAGACTTTAGTTCCACCTGGAGTAAATCCACCAGCTACCCTGCAGTATACAAAGTACTTCAAACTAGCTGCACCTTCACCAGCTTTGAGAACACTTTCATGATCAATCATTATAAAACATATCATATATATTATTCTGAAATGGACCAATCTGCACAATGACTACTTTTACTGTCGCTACTTTCTCTATATTTTGATGAGAATACTTTTCTACTTTCACTTGAGGAACATTTTGAATGCAGGACTTTTACTGTAACAGAGTATTCCTACACTCTGGTACTTCTACTTTTACTCAAGTACACGATCTGAGTACTTCTACTTTTACTCAAGAACAAGATCTGAGTACTTCTACTTTTACTCAAGTACAAGATCTGAGTACTTCTACTTTTACTCAAGAACAAGATCTGAGTACTTCTACTTTTACTCAAGTACAAGATCTGAGTACTTCTACTTTTACTCAAGAACAAGATCTGAGTACTTCTACTTTTACTCAAGTACACGATCTGAGTACTTCTACTTTTACTCTCCGAGTACTTCTACTTTAACTCAATTACAAGATCTGAGTACTTCTACTTTTACTCAAGTACAAGATCTGAGTACTTCTACTTTAACTCAATTACAAGATCTGAGTACTTCTACTTTTACTCAAGTACAAGATCTGAGTACTTCTACTTTTACTCAAGAACAAGATCTGAGTACTTCTACTTTTACTCAAGTACAATATCTGAGTACTTCTACTTTTACTCAAGTACAAGATCTGAGTACTTCTACTTTTACTCAAGTACAAGACCTGAGTACTTCTACTTTTACTCAAGTACAAGATCTGAGTACTTCTACTTTTACTCAAGTACAAGATCTGAGTACAAAGAAAGTGGACTAAATAACATTTTCTGAAAAGCAATCTGAATATTTAATTTATCCCGGGGGAACTGTGTTTATTGAGTTAAAGTGGATCATGCTATATTTGAAACATATATTGTAGGGCCATACAAAATATGTCTGGGAAGTTTTTTTTTCTAAATTCCAAACAGATCCCCCGTTGTAGCCGTGCCTCATTCTGCTCAAACCCCTCTTTTGCAGCCCGGTTAGAGAAACGTGGATCTTGGGTCCTTAGCTTGAAAAAAATAAATAAGAGGAGGCGGAGCTAATGCCTGATCAGAATTCTACCGGAGATAAAGTTAAATTCTGCTGTGATAAAACGCCATCCTGTTTAAACCACGTTAAGGATTATTTCTGAAACAGTACGGAGCTCAAATGCTTTTTCTCTCGCAGGTTTATCACAAGGTGAGTTCCTTTTTTTTATTTCCTGCTTGTTAAACACATGTGCTCTCCAGTACAGGTTAGCTCTGAGTGTTAGCGAGGCTAATGTAAACAAAGACCAGATTACGTCCAAAGCACGTCAGGCATTGTTTCTGATAGCAACTTTCTGTGGGTCCGCTGACGATTTGACGTCAGTTCGGATGGAAATCTGTATTCGCTCGTTGTTCCCCGTTTTTAAAAGATTTGGGTACGGAGGAAAAGAGAGGGTTTTATTTTCTGACGCTGCGTGAGTTCCCCGACGCACCGGGGACACATGTTTATAAAAGACATCACAAAGTGCATTTTGCACGACAGGTTTAAGTAGTTTAAATATATGCAATAAAAATATTAAATAAATATATTTATATAAAAAAATGAGAAGTTTAAGAGTGTGCAATACAACAACAACAAAATTAAGATTTTTAAACAAGAATAAGAAAATTAACTAAATTCTCCAATAAAAAGAAAATAAATGAAAATAAAAATATACAAGAACTTTAAAAAAGAAATTCAAAATATAACTGCAATCTAAAAAAGGAAATATTACAAAATGGTGGTGCCTTGGTAATAATACAAATGGATGCAGAATGTATTCAAATAGTTTGGCTGCTGATGGTGAATTAGGTCGAGTTGAAGAAACAGACTTCAGCTTTGCCCCAGCCTGTCTTTTTATTTTGGAAAAACACCAATCTGGCTGTGTGTGTGTGTGTGTGTGTGTGTGTGTGTGTGTGTGTGTGTGTGTGTGTGTGTGTGTGTGTGTGTGTGTGTGTGTGTGTGTGTTCCTGGCTGAACTTTAAATCTGTATGCTGCTCAGTAAACTCTGTGATCTGCTCCAGTATTTTGGAAACCACAGGGGTTCCTCTCAGAGAAATGTCAGAGAACTCTTTCTTTCAGACCAAAACAAAACAAGCAGCTTTTTCGTTCCAGACTATGTTTTTTTTTAGAAATGCCAATTCAAAAAAGGTCAACCTCGGAGGATAAGTACGTTTAGAGAGCGCTGCTGAACTCTGAATAAGACTTTGATTACTGTTCATTTAAATCACTGCTGAATCCTGAGGGCAGTCAATTGGAAAACACCCCCATCACCTCTTCCAATAACAACAAGACACAAAGTTCCATCTATAATTGTACATGTTATTATGGATTGAACACGAGGTAAATGCGCCACTATGAAGTAATCAGGCATAATTGAAACTAGCCGGCCTACTTCCCGTTGTAGTAGATTTTTAAATTCACATTTTTCAACATTAATAAATTAATCAACACTATTTGTGCTGCAGGTTTGCAAATAATCACATCACTGTTCAATTCCCATTCCATACATAGACCTTATAAAAGCCCTGTAGTATTTATGACTTATTTTTATAGAACATTTTAATTATCCAGAATATTTGATATTACATTACATTACATTACATGTCACTTGTTAGACGCTTTTATCCAAAGCGACTTACATACTCAGTACTGTGGACAATCCCCACAGGAGCACTTTGGGGTGAAGTGTCTCAGGGACACAACGACATGCTGACTGCAGTGGGGTTTAAACCTGTGACCTCCTGATCCGAATACCAACTCACAACCCACTGCACCACAGGCCTCCCTATATTATTTATATTGTTAATATTTTATATAATATTTTAGTGGGAACGCTGACACAGTATTCCCACTATCTGTTATGCTACGCACAACATTCTTTATTATCCCGCCGGGTTATTTTGCGCCTCTTCTTCTCCCGCATTGAACATCGCAGAAACTCCGTTCAAACATCAAAACGTTCAGCTCGGTCGGGAATCAATGGCTATTACTTTTATCATTCATAACTTTCATAATTCCAGAGATACATCCCATAATACATCACATTTTCAACAATCTTCATGCAACTTCAACTGCTAACTGCTCCTTCATACTTTCACTCAGAAACCTCATTCCAACTTTAAAATGTTACACATCTTTCTGACATTATTCGTGTAACACAACTTTTAAATCTGATTCTTACTTTTACAGATATTAAACATTGTTCAGCGCTTGGTAAAGAGGCCTTCTTCAGATTTTAGAGTGCGTGATGTCACAGCTAGAGTGGAGGACAGATTTAATTTTGCCTTCATATTTTCTTTTAAACCTGCCATAATTCCCAAACCCTACATTCCTGAGACATAATCTTTCTTGACAAACGTAGAAAACATCTCGTAGCTTGAAAGATAAAAAAAATTAAGCAAAATAATAAAAAGAAATGCCTCGAGGGCATGAAGTGACAAGTACTTTCAACATGTCTCCATTAAACCCCATTGTAAGTTCAGCCTCACCTTTCCCACCACAGCAGCCGCACACCTTTAGTTAAACTGCCAAAAAGCCACATTATTAACCCGAAAGTACACAAAAATTACACTTCAGATACTCAACTTCCTTGACATGCTTCACGCTTTGAAATTTCACCGATATCTGTTAAGATTCTTCAACAAAACGTTCACATGTAAGAGGTTTATCTCTCATTCAGAACAATGAAAATGCTGTCCTCTCACTGATCACCATGGAAACCTTTGATCTCTGGACACGCCGTTAGCTCAAATATAAACACCTGTGTCATGGAACACGGTGATGTCATAACTCCAACTGAATGCTCAGAGCAGCAGACTTCAGATATTGGTTAACACAGCTCTACGTCAATTATGAGGTGTCATCATATGCCGTTTCCATGGAAACGCATCCCTCGCCATAAAACACGATGTTGCTGTAACTTCAATGGACACGGTCCGATCGTCCCCCAAACTTCGCTTGTATATCACCGGTCCATGCATCAACAGCTTTACGCCAAATCTGAGATCTCACCTTAGGCTGTTGCCATGGAAACGCATCCCTTGCAAAAAACATGTCTATGAAGTGTTTTGCTCAAAATACCAAACAGATCATTCTAGCCATGCCTCATATCCCTCTATTTCACTTCCTGTTTCTAAAGTGCTGATTTGGGTATAAAGCTTTAGGAGGGGGCGGAGCTCATGCGGGACCCGGCAGCTACTGTCTAAACTAAATGCTGCCGTGATGAAACGCCATATCATGGATTATCAAGGATTCTCTCTGAAACAGTCTGGAGCTCAAAGTAGGGCTGTGCAATTAATCGTATTTTAATCGCGATTACGATTATGGCTTGCGACGATTATGAAAACAGCATAATTGACAAAATACGATTATTTTGCTGGGTGCGCTTTCGCCCCTCCCTAAAAGCCCACTCGGCCACGTGGGAGTGACAGGTGTTGTGAGTGTTCAGCGCAAGCGAAGATGTCAGAACAAGAGCAGCAACTCGTTAAAAAGAAGGGTACAACTATTTCCACTATTTGCAAGTACTTTGCCATTACATTCCACATCGCTAAAGATATGTGCCCAGTTAGCACTGTTAGCAACCAGGGCTTTAAGCAACTTGTCAACACGTTGGACAAGCGTTACGCGATGCCGTCTCGGTATTATTTCAGCAGGTCTGCGCTGCCTGCACTATATGACAAATGCCGTGGGGAAGTTGAGAGAGATGTGGCTTCAGCTGACTACTTTGCTACCACAACATACCTATGGTCTAGCCCAGGGGTGCCCAACCAGTCGATCGCGAGATGTGTCTAAAAATAGAACAACAATATTCTGTTTTATCGTTAATGTCCTGTAACATAATCTTCCTGTGCCAGAATAATGCACTTGAACGCATCAAAGCTTTGTGATTGGCCGGCGTCACCCCATGTGTCGGGGCGTGGCTGAGGGTCTTCAGTACAGGTGGCAATATTGTCACCTGCCTGCGCTCATCTCTGAAACCAGACCATGTAAACAGGCTGGTGTTTCTTGCAAAACATCTTTAAGAGATGACATGAGCAGCCCTACCAGCATTTGCCATGGTGGCCTAAACATTTTTATTTGGTCTTAAATTGTAGTTCAACATTTATTTCCTGTTACTTCTGGACCATGACGGTTGGCCAGCCTTCAACGTTTAACTGAGTGGAATATGTTGAATATGT
Source organism: Gymnodraco acuticeps (assembly GCF_902827175.1). NCBI lineage: Eukaryota > Metazoa > Chordata > Actinopteri > Perciformes > Bathydraconidae > Gymnodraco > Gymnodraco acuticeps. Next base: position 19,067 of record NW_022991396.1, read on the forward strand.
TTTACCAACATGTTGGCTATATGTTAAGGAGTGTTCAGTAGGTTGTGACAGTGCACTGCAACATATTTGATTTCATTTATTTTGGTCTAATTTATTTTTATTTATCATATTAATATATGTTTAGTATGGTTTTGGAAGTGCGCTCCAACATATTTGTTGATCTTGTTTATTGGTAAAATATTATTTGTTTTAAAGTTCAATAAATGGTCAATGAATAATCGTCAAAATAATCGTGATATCAATTATTGACCCAAAGAATCGTGATTATGATTTTTGTCATAATCGCACAGCCCTAGCTCAAAGGCTTTCTCTCTTGCCGGTTATACCACAAGGTGAGTTCCTTTTTACTTCCTGCTTCTTCACACACATGCTCTCCAGTACAGGTTAGCTCTGAGTGTTAGCGATGCTAATGTAAACACAGATCATATTACGTCCAAAACAGTCGGGCATTGTTTCTGATAGCAACGTTTCTGATTGGGCCGTGGGTCCACATTTCAGATATTACGTCATATCGGACGCAAATCTGGATCAGCTCCGTTGTTCCCCCGTTTTTAGAGATTTGGGTACGGAGGAAAAGAGAGAGGGTTTTATTTTCTGACGCTGCGTGAGTTCCCTGACACACCGGGGACACATGTTGATGTAGAGAAGACATCACAAAGTGCATTTGGCATGATAGGTCCCCTTTAAAACTCTGGAGATGCAAAAAAGATCTACAACGGATGAACAGAAAGTTGGAATTAACTCCAATAAAAATCCAATGTAGTATTTAAAAAAACTAATTATAAAGTTAACACAATACAATACACAATACATTTCTTTATTTTCCCTTGTCTTATCAAACACTTTGGGGTGCCATCTTGCAAACAGCTGCGCTTCCATCAGTTCTGGAAATATAGACTTTCTTTTGTTGGTTTTTATGAATCACAGCTGCCGACCACATCTATCTGATCCATGGATTATCTGAGCCACAAAACAACAGCTTTAATGAGTCTTCAGCACATTTCATACTGTCAAGAGTCTTTTTTAAAACCACCACATGCAAAGAAAACCAGCTTTTCCTAACACATTCCCAGCAAACCAATAACTCTTTACTGGTGCTCCAAATGATTGAGTTTTTTAAACCAGAACAGATTGAGATCAAACCGATTTTCCTCCTTGACCCCAAAGCCGATTTGAAGGCAGGGTTTATCCGACGTAAACCTACAACACACTTAGGACTAATTGCAGTAAAAAGGTTAAGGTGAGACAAAGAATCAGCTTTTCTCTTCAGAACATGTGGTAGACGCACTAAAGCTTTGTGTTTACTTCCCAGCCGTTGCCTCCAAATCAGGCTGAATCTTCTCATTACTTCGATGTCGGTAAATCTAATTAGCTAAATGTGTTTCTGCGGAAAATCCCCTGAAAGACCTTCAACAGTGCCTCGTCGTTTCACAACAACCATGGGCCATATTTCAGATCTGTTTGCAAGGTTTTCCAGGAACTTCAAGAACAATTTAGCTTGCATAATGCTGACAGTTTTCATTAAGCTAATCGCTAAAGGTGGGGAAGGTAAGTTTGAGAAACCGGCTCGAGATACACTTGTTGTTATATTCCATGGAATGCTCTTAACATCCCGATAGCAATGAATATCTGAAGTGCTTTGACAAAAAATCCATATAAAATGTCATCAGTTGAAGCCGTGGCGCTGTAAAAAGCACGACCAATCATCTGAGCCGGCCCGGCTAAAGTAACTGGATGGCCTACCTGCCTGTCAGTCTTCCATCTGGGCACAAACGTATCTCGTGCCCTCATTGGTCATGTGCGCGTTCGTGTGTGTTGGAGAAGGGGCTCTGTGAGGAAGTGGCAGATTTTCTTCGGATGTGTATTTTCAAATTCTAGCGCACTCGAGCTGCTTCCTCCAAAAGTACCTACCGCACCTTTAAAGCACCTTGTGTTAGTTAACCTTGGTTATGAAGGCTGCACACTTCATTTATGTGCAGGATTCGTCTTTCTTTGCTCTTCCAACAGACACGCTAGATATTGATTCGCAGGTTTAGGGAACACAGAAAAGACAGAAGTGAAAGCAGAACGCCGGATGACTCAACGTACACTCCCTTGTACAAAGAAGATTGGCCAACCTTCGTTATGCAAAACACGTGCATAACGGTCCACGGCTAGAGAAGAGAAACTCAACAGAAAGTCTGACAGCCTCCTCTCTGTTACTTCCTTCTGGCCAAGAGTCTGGCTCTGTGATATTCTGAGAGAAGTGTGACTGAAAACAACATGGCTTCATGCTGTTGATCATTGCTTGCCATTTTACACAGTATAGCATCATTTGAGACAGCTTGTTCTGGCCTACAGTGCATTATTAATCCAATTGGGATCTCACGTGGATACAAAATATAGGGAAATTAAGATGTAAATAAGGATTTCAACCATTGTTCGAAATGGGGGGAGCCAGGGGGAGCTTGGCTCCCCCGAAGAGGGAGGGAGCTCCCCTGAAGGCCGACTTTGAGATAAATAGGGGGAGCCCAAAATAATCGTGCATATTTGTTTCACACAGATTAGAAATGTTGAGTTTCTGTAAATAACAGAGTCTCCCTCCGCAGCCGGTTGGCGTAGTTTTGGCACAATTCCATTGTACAGACTGACGTTAACAGCAGCCCTGTCTGTGCACACGGAGACCGACTCTGTCGTCCGGTGATCTAACCGCCTTCTGGAAAAGCTTCACAAGTAGGCTACGTCGGTACACAAATGCGCTTTGTGACACAAGAGACGGTACGCATTTCAGATTACGCACATAACCTGCGTACCAGTTATGTGCACCCCTGTACTCAGTACTCGAGTTGAAGGGGGATGAGGAGGGATGGCATCCCCCCTGAAATAAAAACGGTCAAAATCATCCCCCTTCTAAAACTGCCATTCCCCCTTTCCATCCCTTATGTAATTGTATCAATGAACGTGGCACTGGTATTTCTGCTATTTCAACATTAATTTAGCGCATTTTGAGTAAAATACTGTGAGCGAGGGAGCACGCACACACGCAATGACATTTTTACCAAGTCACTGACGCTATGCTATGCGAGTGCCCTAGAGGGCGCCAGAGCGCCGTGATGCGCCTGTTTGATCGATGCCAGAAGCGCAGGTAACGGTCATCACAATGGCCAAGCAACCAGGAGGACAACGCGATCTGAGGGACTTCATATTTAAAAATACTAAAAATAACATTTCAGGTAAGTCAAGAATCAGTAATCTTAGTCATTACTCACTACTTTAGTCACCAAAGGTGGAATCTATGGACATAAGCAGCAATAACAACTTAGTTTGGAGTTATACGTTTTTCTCTCGTGTTAGCTAGCTGGTAAGACTCAAAACTGTTGATGAAATGATACCACCAGCACCAGAAGAGCTGAAACCCCTCCTTCAAGCAGTGAACACTCTGGTCATCTCCACAGCTGAGTGTGAACGTGGGTTTAGTCAGATGAACATTTTAACCACAACTAGAAGCTCCCTAGAGGTAAAAAGCATGTCAGCCTTGCTTTTCATCAAGTGTGTTGGCCCTCCACTGAACAAGTTCAGACCAGAGGTATATGTCAAGACTTGGCTTCAAAGCCATTGCTTAGCTAACAATCCGAAAGCAAGAGCCAGAAAAGTTGAGACCAAAAAGCATGATTATGAAAATCTTTGGAAACTTCTATGAGATGGGGGAGAGTGGAGTCGGCAGCCATTGACAACATTGGTCCTATTTTGTATTATCTGTATAATCTTTTAATATATTTTCATATTTTGTAAACAATTTCAATTTGCACTTAATGCCCTCTTAAAAAAAGTAACATTGGGAATGTTAACATAACATATTTGTATTTGGACTGCAAAAAAATGATGACGGATCAATTTTTTTTCCTCAAATTTTTCATGAAGAATTTACATAATGATTTAATTAATTCCGATACAAATGTAACCCTTTAGATACCAGTTTTGATCGTATACCAGTAACTGCTTTTTTGAAAAAATACACTATAATTCAATATTCTAAAAACTATTTTGACTTTATTATTAGTGTAATCAGTTGATCCATCTGAATAATAAAGGAGGGACTGTTAACCTACAAGATTTGTACCATAGACTTCCATTATAACCACATTGTTGTATCCCCTCCCCCCCTTTAAATTAAAGTGAAAAAAAGATTTTGCACTAATTGTCCTCTGCATTTGACCCTACATGTTAGTGGCAGCCCGGGGACCGACTCTAATTCTGAGGTGCCTTGGTCAAGAGCAATGAAAGGAGTATCTGAGCATCCATAACATGCATGTTGTTTTAGGAGTATAATAATTATCTTTATGCTGGTAGGTCTCCCACCCTCTGCGGATTATCAGCACAAATTATGTCCCCATATGATAAAATCCACCATCCCCCCTGATTTTTTTTTACAACTTGAGTACTGCCTGTACTACAGCAAAAGTATTCTCCGTCGGGACTTCCTGCAACAACACCACGCCGTTATCTTGATTCTGATTAGCCAGAAGACATTATCAAAGATGTTCTATTGAGAAGACGATCGGGACAAAAGTTTTCAAAACCGTTTCTGGTCTTCGGTATTTCCAGACAAGTGGCTGCTGAAACCAATCTTACTAACGGGCCGTCCACACAGCAGCTTTGACCAAATCTTGAAAATCCTGGAGCTGGGCGTGTCTGACAGCTTGGGGATTTCGCGACCAACAACCAATCACATGAATATCACATGAATATCCCGCCCCCGACATACAAAGCAAAAAAACCCGGTTCTTCTACACTATTGTCAAATAGGAAGGGCTATGATGAACATTTATTTTTTTAACATTTTGAACATTTATGAGATTAATGTTTATGGTGCTATTTTATGCTACATTCCATGCTGGCTAATGATACTGTCTATGCTTGCTAGCAACGAAGTAAACTAGCAACGAAGTAAACTGGATATAAAATCCCCAAACAAGCGAAAACCTACCAGTTTCCCCCACTGCCTCTGCCACCTCCCTCCATGCCTGGTTCCTCCGGTTTGTATCCCGGTAAGTAAATAGGGACTGCTCATAAAGAACCGGGTGATTTGCTACCGCAAAAACTAACTTCTCCTCCATTTTTGTGGAATATAGAAATGAACTGCGGGTCTGGTTCTCCCAGCTTGCACGCGGTTTGATTGGCTAGCGCTTGAACTGTCAGATTTGCATAAACGGATCTGATTGGCTGTCGCTTCCAGCTCAGCCTCAAAAGTTGAACATTGTTCAACTTTGGAATCCTGAACATCCTGGAAATCTTCGCCTCGCCCCCCCACAATGCAGTTCGGCGACAAGCGAGGGAAAGTGACGTCATCCCCATTCAAAGTCAATGGGCGGAGACGCGCTGGAAGCGGTGGACAAATCGCCAAAAGCTGCTGTGTGGACGGGCCGTAACTGCTGTCTGTGCAATTTACTCCGCGCGAGTTGGCAGACTTTATTTTGCTTCCTTTAACATCATTGTTCATGGTGGGGCTAAGCCATTTCTTGGTATGGGTGTAGCCTACCCCAGCCATACCCTGGCGCTGCCACTGTTGGCACGTATGGGGCGGGCCATTCTGCACATGCGTTAAATGCGTTAAATATGTTTAACGCAATTAATTCAAAAAATTAATTACCGCCGTTAACGCGATAATTTTGACAGCATTAGTTTTATGATGATGTTCATGAATCCAAAATAGTTTAATCCTGGAGTTCCTTTAATTCATGTAAACATGATGATGAACAGGAAATATATGAATGCGTACATGTTAGTGTGTGATTTCTCAGAAGGTTTATAGACTTCTTTATTGATTATTTTAGGGCAGTGTAGATTTCACGATCAACGTCTGTTTGATGATCCGCTTTCACTATTTTATGAGTATTTTATGAGGAAGCTGTGTGATTTATAGTCAAATGTGGCAAGGCTTTGTGAAATACAGTTGTGATTCAGCCAAATATAGTCCCTGTTAGGGGTGTACCGGTTCACAGAAGCCACGGTTCGGTTCGTACCTCGGTTTGCGGGTCACGGTTCGGTACAACAACAAAAAAGCAAAAAAAGGTCCCAAATGCATAATTCCAGGTTTGTTGTTATTTATTTTGAACAGTAGCAAGTTTCAGTTTAAAAACAAGGAACTCTGACATTTTGAATAATTAACTGTATTAAACAGTTAAAAACAAACCACACACACTCAGATGGTCATATTATCTATAATGGCTGAAGTCGAACAAAAAGGTTTCATCAAGCTGTAAAGCTAAAAAGAATGACTTGAAAATATTGCATCATAAATAATAAGAAAGTGTTTCAAGAGCGCAAAGTCGTTGCCAAAAGCTTCCGTTATTTATTTTGGTCTCAGGCTCTCATGTCTCTTGGCTTCTTAAAGACAGCGGGGATCAGCTGTTGAACTGCTGCTGTCTTTTTCCGGCTCCGGTGATTGGCCAATCTGGGTGATGCCTTCTGATATGATGTAGCATGTTGGCTTGTGTTACCATGAGCATACCGCACCGCTGTCTAACAACGCCGACACACCGTCCTCGTCCGATCCACCACTCGCTCACTTCATCGTTATTGTAGTCCACAGGGAACCCGAAATGTTCCCACACAGCTGATTTAAAAGAAGCAGGTGGGTTCTAGCTCCTGTGTGTTATCTGAAATCGCCAAACTAACTTTTCTTCTTCTTGTATTTTGTTTGTTTTGTTGTTGTGTTTCTTCATGTGTTGTTTAAGGGCGGCTGGCAAACAGCTGTTAGGCGCAATACCGCGCCCTGGTTTATAAATAGTATAATGGATACTGCCCTGAATGACAGACTTTTTTCCCCACTCGTAAAAAAAAGGCGTATTCGTCGTGTGACTGCATGTGCCGAACCGTGACGTCTGAACCGTGACGGTACGGGACGAATACGGATACCGTTACACCCCTAGTCCCTGTACAAGAATACGTCCATGCACGATGTCCATATATACCTACATATTATAAATGTTGCATACAAGTCCTTAGTTGCAGTCATAATGTCTGCATCCATATATGGCTTGAATAAGCCAACCATAGCGAAACATGAACAATTATAATAATCAGAACCATGATTTAACAATACAAAGAACCTTCAATAAGCGTTTAATTGGAATAAAGATCAAAACAATACTCAGTATTCATTTTCCCAGTGCTGCTGATTGCCTATAATCATCCTTTCCAATTTCTTCTCGCTGTCAGGGATCCTGGTTTTCCCCCAGAATGAATTCCAAGTATGGGAACATTTTCCTTGAACGGGTCAATGAACTCTCACTCTTTTCTTCGCAGGAACAGCTGTGGGAATTCTGGATGTCCCCACAAACACTGCAATGTGAAGACTATCTTTTAACGCCTGCAGAAAGTGGTACAGTCTGCCAAACACTACCCAAACTGAGTAAGAACCAAGGCTGTGAGAATCATGAGAGAGTCAAAGCCATCAGGGAAAGGGAGTTTTTTAACTGATGGGTCAAGGAAGCAGTCAGGGACAGAATGAAGGACCCTGCAGAGAGTGATACAGTCCGCCAAACACTTGCCAAACTTCACAACATTCACTCCAAGAAACCAAGGCTGGGAGAATCATTAGGGATTCAAGGCCGTCCAAGAAGAGGATTCTTTGAACAGTTGTTGTCAGGGAAGCAGTCGGGATCAGAATGAAGAGCAACGGGGATGTTGTTGACATTTCATTTACCAATCCAATGCGTCCATGCAAACATATTTAATATACGGTGAAGCGTCGATGCATAATGTGCACAGGCGTGTTAGAGTAAATAATTACTGTCCGGTCAACAGAGATGGCAAAAGTACACAAACCTTTTACTCAAGTAGAAGTACAGATACTTGTGTTTAAAAATACTCTTGTAAAAGTAGAAGTACTGACTAAACTTCTTTACTCAAGTCAAAGTAAAGAGGCTTTGAAATGTACTTCAGTAAAAAGTACCCATAACTAGCAGCTGTTTTAAAGAGTACCTGACCTCCCTTTATATTAATAGAACAATAATGTCATTGTTAGCTAATGAATGTTTCCATGCTGAACAACGGCAACATGACAACGTTTCCATTGGTCCCTCTTCTTTAGAGAAGACCAGGAAATGATGGATACACGGATCGTGTTCAAATCAATAGGCACGCAATGACTCTAAAGAATAATGATCACGCATCAAACACACATTCAGACTAAAGGAACCAGCTGTTTGGGAAATGAGAGAAGTAGAAAGTACAGGTATTTGAGTTCAACATGTGAGAAGTAGAAAGTACAGGTATTTGAGTTCAACATGTAAGAAGTAGAAAGTACAGGTATTTGAGTTCAACATGTAAGAAGTAGAAAGTACAGGTATTTGAGTTCAACATGTAAGAAGTAGAAAGTACAGGTATTTGTGTTCATCATGTGAGAAGTAGAAAGTACAGGTATTTGTGTTCAACATGTAAGAAGTAGAAAGTACAGGTATTTGAGTTCAACATGTAAGAAGTAGAAAGTACAGGTATTTGTGTTCAACATGTAAGAAGTAGAAAGTACAGGTATTTGTGTTCAACATGTAAGAAGTAGAAAGTACAGGTATTTGTGTTCAACATGTAAGAAGTAGAAAGTACAGGTATTTGTGTTCAACATGTAAGAAGTAGAAAGTACAGGTATTTGTGTTCAACATGTAAGAAGTAGAAAGTACAGGTATTTGTGTTCAACATGTGAGAAGTAGAAAGTACAGGTATTTGTGTTCAACATGTAAGAAGTAGAAAGTACAGGTATTTGTGTTCAACATGTAAGAAGTAGAAAGTACAGGTATTTGTGTTCAACATGTAAGAAGTAGAAAGTACAGGTATTTGAGTTCAAAATGTAAGAAGTCAAAGTAAAACGTCGTCAGAAAAATAAGTAGTGGAGTAAAGTACTGATACCAGAAAAATGTACTCAAGTACAGTAACGAAGTATTTGTACTCCACTACTTCCCACCTCTGGCAGTCAAAACATGGACCCCCGGAGAACTTCTGTAGCTGAGAACGTTTTTGAGGCAGAGACCCAACAATGTGCTGCCCTGTAACATTATCTCTGAAATATGGCTTATCACAGTAGGACAATATATTTCTTGTAACAATGCACTGGTCTTCTTGTTCTTTGTTTGTGTTAAGAACTGAAGTACAATGTCTTTTATTACTTTAAGGTGTGTATTATCATTTGTAAAGTTTCTGTTTTAGGGACTATGCATGTAAATTAGCATTTTGTTGCCAACTCCAGCATATTTACATCTACAATAATTAACATATCCCTATCAAACGCACATTTAACTTCTTCAGTTGATGCATGGTCATGACATTTGACTATTTACCTGTACATTCGTATGTATTGCTCGTATTTGATTGGATGTCAACATGAGCGTTTGCTGCCTTCTTGGCCAGATCGCTGCACCACCGTAGTTCGGCATTGCAAAAGAAATGTAATCCCTAATCATTTATTGTTTCTGGTTAAATAAAGGTTGAATAAAGGGTTTTAAAACACAGCTGGTTAAGTGTTGTATTGAAAGAAAAGGACAGAAACACACCAGAGCGATTGGAAGTTGTTTCTGACAGCTTCACAGTACAGTATTAGTATCTCTTAAAAATGGCTTATCACAGCAGGACAATGTTCTTTATGCACGAACACTTGCGTCGACAAAAACCCAGACAGCTGTTTACTTTACAGTCCCCACCCCGGCATTACAATTATCGACACGCAGAACATGTGTAGTTCAGTTGTGCTCACTTCCATTTTACCATCTTACACAATCCTCTTTATTTTATATCTGGGGAGCTTCCAGAACATTTTCCACATCCTGCCAGAAGTGATAATCCATGAAGTAACATCTTGAATTTGTTTCATATGTGTTGGCGGTTTTATATAGATCCTATCAGAGATTTGGCTCCGTGCAACTCCTGTGTGATTCAGTGAATCGTTTCAATATGAGGGATGTCCTCATTTACCTTGGGTCGGCCTCAGATCCCTATCTTTTATAACATTTAAAGCATGTCTTTGTTCTTTTAACCCTTTAAACCTCACCATTAAACTCTTTACTGCATAGATTCAAGTCTCACAGATGGCTCATGACCTCCAACTTCAACCAGGAATGAAATCAACCATGTTTGGCTGATAAATGCATCGTTAACTCTTATTATATTATTTTACAGCAGCAATCTATGGCCAGAAGAACGTGCTTTTAAACCAATGAAATTGCAGTGACAAACATATGTTATAACTATTTACTAGGGCTGTCAAGTTAAGGTTAACCCTAACCCTAACCTGCGTTAACGCGTTTATAACGCAAAACATTTTTAACGCCACTAATTATTTTAACGCGATTAACGCATGTGTATTTTTTGTCCTCGGCCGCCCCGTAGTTTCAGAGCGCATCGAGTTTAAAATACCATCTACAAGCTGATGCTGACAGCCCCGCTCCTGCCGCCCGCTTGTGGCAGACCACACTTCCACGCTCACCGGCAGGCACCGACTCGCTATTGGGAGGACCGGGAGGGTGTGTGTATGTGTGGCTCGAGCGAGCGAGAGAGAGACCTTACGTGCATTGTTGTTGTTAGCATCTGGTGCTAGCTAGCTGTGCTAACGGATATAAGGAGCTGCTTAAATGAAAACAGAGGAGCGACATTTCGCCGACAACTGCACCATTTTTATTGTATTAGGTTCCAGGTTGAATTGAGGCGAATATTTGTAATGTTCAGAAGTTGTTTAATATTCATGAGAACATTTGTCATTGTTCAAATGATAATAAACATTAGCATAAAGCATATTTGTCCACTCATATGTTGATAAGAGTATTAAAAACTTGAAAAATATTCCTCTAAGGTACATTTAAAACTGATCAAAAATGTGCGATTAATTTGCGATTAATCCCTATTTTTTCTATAAGTGCCGTCATTCATTTAGCTAAATCCTAAAAAGAAACATATTTATGAACGCAGCGTTAATGTTCATGTATTATATAACTTGTAACTGCAACTGTTAATATTCTAGAAGACTGGTATGGTCTGTTAACCGTGTCAGCATGTTCATAAAGATTAAATTGGTCTGATTATGCAATACCCTTTGGCCCGAACACCAACTGCTACGCCTGGAAACACCTCTGTTTCTCTCTGGAGCCTGTTGGCAACATCACATTTTGGGAAATGGATCTGACTGATCAGGACGGAGGAGCCAAACACTGAGAGGTCCTATAAGAGACTTGGCTGCGGAGCACACACACACAACCACACACACACTTATAACATGAGTGGCTGTGGCACCGAGGCAACGAGCCAAAGCAAAGCTGGAGAGCATTCAAGTGAGGCTGTCCTTGGATAACCCAGCCGAAGGTTGAACTCAAACGCCACCAAAACAAACTGCAGAAGGCCGAAGCTACCCAATAATAAACCCCTTCAAGACTGACACAACTTTAGAGGATCTGTGAGGAAGGAACTGCTCAAATAAAAGTCTACAACTCTGTAAAGGCAGAGTCAGAAAACCTCACACCAAACTCAAGTGAAATGTACGAGCAGAAGTTTGACCGCGGGATCATTTGTGCCAGGGATTGTGAAAGCTTAGTCATTTCTGTCATGTTTGAAGTCCTTCAAAGGTAGAGGGGCCTCAGCTCAAGGACACTGAATGTTTTAGGAGAAAGGCCTACACGCTTTTAGTTAAAGGGGCCGTATTCTGCTGATGTTCAGGTGTATATCAGTATGTAGTGTCTCTACTTTAAAGAGTCCTCTCCTGCTGATGTTCAGGTGTATATCAGTATGTAGTGTCTCTACTTTAAAGAGTCCTCTCCTGCTGATGTTCAGGTGTATATCAGTATGTAGTGTCTCTACTTTAAAGAGTCCTCTCCTGCTGATGTTCAGGTGTATATCAGTATGTAGTGTCTCTACTTTAAAGAGTCCTCTCCTGCTGATGTTCAGGTGTATATCAGTATGTAGTGTCTCTACTTTAAAGAGTCCTCTCCTGCTGATGTTCAGGTGTATATCAGTATGTAGTGTCTCTACTTTAAAGAGTCCTCTCCTGCTGATGTTCAGGTGTATATCAGTATGTAGTGTCTCTACTTTAAAGAGTCCTCTCCTGCTGATGTTCAGGTGTATATCAGTATGTAGTGTCTCTACTGTAAGTAGTTTTAGGGTGGGGGAAACAAAGCAGAATAGGGCCTCTTTAAAGGAAATATCAACGCAGTATTAAATCGTTAATATAGTAATTTAGTTGACTTCCAACCCCCAAAACGTAGGATACTAAATATTGGTAGGTATTCCAATGTCACTTCAAAACGTGTTCAGAGTAGTGTTGTCACGATACCAACATTTTGGTTTCGATACCAAGTCAAGAATTGCGATTCCGATTATTTTTCGATACTTTTCTTAAAAAAAGGGAAACAGTCTTAAATGTAATTATTGTGCTTTATTTCACACCAGAACCAGAACACACACTTTTAAACAATGAGAACAATAAACACAATAAATGACAAGAATTCGTATTAAATCAAATTAAGCATCATCTCAAACAACTTTTTTGTTTTATAAAATATAATTTTTTTTATATTTTATTAACATGTACTGTAATATAAATAATTATTGACAAAATGTATATTGCAGATGTTAGCCACATTGGTAAGTTAGCTAAAAAGATAGCATATTAGACAGTTATCATTGCCATTAATTGCCTCGTCAAACTACGAAAACGTTCGTTTGTCACAAAATAAATTACACTTATTTGACTTAGATTTGAGGGCATGGGCTGAGCATGATGTAATTATGTTATCTATCACAGGGGTTCCCAACCCCCGGTCCGCGGACCGGTACCGGGCCGCGGAGGTGTTACTGCCGGGCTGGGAAATAGCTGTGAGTTTATCGTAATATTTGCAGAATTATAAATATATAAAAATATTTTATCATAATATTTTTTTCAAAAACTGTTTAATGTTCGCATCTAACAGTCATATTATTTCATCCAGTAGCCTAGTTAATCTTTTAGCAGATAACCGTTGAAAATGGCTTTTATGATGTTCCGAGGGATTCGGCGGATCAGCAGGTCTCAGCCTCTCGTGCGCAAGAGAAAGTTACCGGTGCTCCAAGTAGGAAGAGGAGCACAGGAGACAACGTTTTATTGCAGACTGTTATGTTTATGTGGGGAAATGGCAGTGCATACATTATTTGAGATATATTTCAAACTCGGACTTCATTTTAAGGACATGTCGGCCAGGGGTGTAGAGCTAGGCCTATATGTTTATTTTATTAGCTTTTCTTTTTAATGACTGATTTTAAATGCCATTTTCTTAATGTCTTTCATTTTTTTGTAAAGCACTTTGAATTGCCTTGTGTTAAAAAGTGCTATATAAATAAACTTGCCTTGCCTTTGTTTAAGCACCGGATTGGCAAAACAGGAGAGTAAACCATGCCTTGATCTATGAATTCATGTCCGGGACTCTCACGGTATCTGCTGCCCGCAGCTGTTTGAAGGAAAACCTGCTTCACTTTATGAAATGGCTGCAGCATCAGGAGGCAGCGGGACGTGTACTCCGCCTCTGAGAAGTGCAGCACCAGCGCGCCGAGAGCTGTGCCTTTTTACGCACCGCCTTCGCTGTGTTTACCTTCATCAGAACAGCGAGTGACTGCAGGCTGCTACATGTCACACACACACACACACACACACACACACACACACACACACACACACACACACACACACACACACACACACACACACACACACACACACACACACACACACACACACACACACACACACACACACACACACACACACACACACACCACACACACACACACACACACACACACACACACACACCACACACACACACACACACACACACACACACACACACACACACACACACACACACACACACCACACACACACACACACACACACACACACACACACACACACACACACACACACACACACACACACACACACACACACACACACACACACACACACACACACACACACACACACACACACACACACACACACACACACACACACACACACACACACACACACCTCGTTTTCCCATCACTGGATTATCCGTAACTCATACTACAAAACCAAAACGTTGATTTATCTGTTTTCCCGTTTTGGTTTAAAAACTGAATAACGTAGGCCTAGGTTTTTTTGGTTTTCCGTTTTTCCGAAAAACCAAAAAACGACACCGGTTCTTTTTTAAACGTTGTTAATATGTTTTGGATGCATATTGTTCTAGTATTTGTTCAGGCTGTTACATACAATTAGCCTCTGTTGCTACCTGCTGGTGAGTAAATATTAAAATCAATTAAAATTGACAACCGGTCCACGATTTTTTTTTATTTTTATGTAGCCTATCTGCCGGTCCTTGGCACAATGAAGGTTGGGAACCCCTAATCTATCACATTCGCTGACCTGTTTGTCTTTAAATTCTTTAAACAGCTCTGGATGCCGGTCGGCGGGTGCTTAGCCAAGTCTGATGTGTTGGCTCCCTTGGTTTGCAGGGATCTAAAACATGTCTCACAGACAGGCCTCGTGGTGTCCGTAGGCTTGCCCTCACTGTCAGAGATATCGCTCAAATACTTCCAAATGTCGCTTCTGGCGTCTTTTTTGTCAACAAGCCGAGACGCAGCGGCAGCTGCACTCCCACTTGCAGCCATGCTTCTCGTTTTCTCACATGCTCTGGCAGCTAGCGCGTGGCCGCGTGCACGAGAGAGGGGAGGGACTTAGAGCGTGTTTGAGAGGGGAGGGACTGCAGGCACGGCTGCAGGGCAGGGAATGGAAGCAGAGCGCTGAACACACACGGCTCTTATTAAAACTGGGCTTTCTCGGTACACCGTGCAACACTAGTTCAATGGCATAGTGCTTTCCATCAAAAAGAGATCTTTACAGAACATTCTCCATTCAGTATCTCTAATGAATTACCTCGAGTCATTTCAGCTCAAATCTCTCTTCTGTCACTCTTTCACATGACTGACTCTGACACTGCCGCTGTGACAGGAAGGTCAGGGGGAAATCGCATAAATTGAAGCAAATGAAAGAAAGTATTCACTGAGCTTTGTAAAGCCCTGCAGCAAAGAGTTTACATTCTCCAACCAAAGCCATGAAAATATGACGATAGAAGAGTACTGATGCAGGTATGAAGAGAATTCATTGTATTGTTGCTCCTGTTTTCCATTACTGGTGATCAGATGCTGAGGTAACTTAAGCAGATTAGAAGATGATCTGGTTTTATAACTAACATGTGGGGTAACCTTAAATTAGATTCCCTCATCTCTGGTTTTAAACAAAGGTTGGTAGTTCTTGCTCGGATTAGGGCTGCTCAATTAATCGTATTTTAATCGCAATTATGATTATGGCTTGCAACGATTACAAAAACAACGTAATCGAAATATAACGATTTTTTAAAATTATTAATATGTTTTACCAAAATGTTGGCTCTATGTTAAGGAGTTTTCAGGTTGCACTGCAACATGTTTGTTGATCTTGTTTATTGGTATTTATTATTTCGATATTATTTATTTAAATGTAGACATGAATGTATAATTTATTTTATTTTGTATTGGTTTTTCAGTTGGTTACCCTGAACTCAACAGTTAAAAAGTTCAAATTATTATTTGTATTTGTTTTAAAGTACAATAAATGGATGTTTTCAAAGTCAATGAATAATCGCATTTAATAATCGCAATTACAATTATTGACCCAAATAATCGAGATTATGATTTTTGCCATAATCGAGCAGCCCTAGCTCGGATGCATTGGTCTTATTGTTCTTTGTTTGTGTTAATGTCTTTTATTACTCTAACTTGTATATTGTCATTGGTAAAGTTTCTGTTTTAGGGACTGTGCATGTAACTCCAGCATATTTACATATTTTATTTCATGATGATATTCATTAACATGCAGGATCCCTATCAAACGCACATTTAACTTCTTGCATGGACCTTACATTTGACTATTTACCTGTACATTCGTATATATTGCTCGTATTTTATTGGATGTCAACATGACACTTGCCTTCTTGGCCAGATCGCTGCATCACCCTAGTTCGGCATTGCAAAATAAATATAATCCGCTAGTAACGGCTTGTTTCTGGTTAAATAGAGTTGAATACAGGGTTTTAAAACACTGCTGGGGATTGTTCTGTCAGATAATTGAAGTGCTGTATTGAAAGAACTGGACAGCAACACACCAGAAGGGATTGGAAGTCTTTCTGACAGCTGCTCAGTACAGTATTAGCAGCCGGCCAAACATCCCAGCAGTTGGTCAAGAGTTCTATCTCTTCGTCACGATCACATTTCCACAGCGAAGAAGCAACACATACTTTCATGTTGACATACGGTACCGTTAAGGAGCTTGGAATCAGCTGTTATGTTTTGTCATTTTCTTCAATAACGGCTGCTTTATCAGAGATAGAGTGGCGAAGTCCCGCCCATCTACTTCCGCCCCATGGGACCTTATTTCTGAAAAATGATGTATTGAAGTCAATGGAGAGAGAAAACGTATCTTTCGATCCCGTTTGAATTGTGCCATGAATTACACATATGATGTTTGTCAATCTTAAAAAATCATTTTCATGTCAAAAAGTCACAGCTTGTCGTAAAACTGTTGAAATATAAGACTATGAAAAACATGCAACTAGAAAGACTACAAATCCCAGAGTCCCGGTCCCGCATGCTGGCTCTCATGGAACCGACTAACTCCCCTTGTGTGTATGTGCAGCTCTCAACACGCCCAGACTTGCAGTGATGTTCACCTCTTTTAATACTTTCCGCCTCGTTCTGAAAGAAAGGAGTGAAATGTTCCAACGTGACGGCCGTCTGGGTGTTGGTGCGAGACGGGAGATGTAGTTCATTGCAAAATTATCTTTTAAATTGACAAACATCATATGTGTAATTCGTGGCACAATTCAAACGGGATCGAAAGATAATCTTTCTCTCTCCGTTGACTTCAATACATACTTTTCCAAAATAAGGTCCCATGGAGGAAAGGGAGGGACTTCGCCTCTCTATAGAAACTGTATAACTCAGATACCATTAGACATTTGAGGTAGTAGGGCTGACCCGAATACAATTTTTCGGGCTCCGGATATTCGGTAGTAATCAGCAGCGAATATTCGGATATCTGGCACACGGGGGCGGGGGGGGGGGCTTCATCATGGCTTCATCATGGCAACTGGACAACACTAAGCTAAGCTACTACTTACAGCATTCAGGTGACTTTTCACAATTGTTGTGCCCAGAGTTTCCGTTAAATCTTCCGGACAAAATGCGAAAAGTGCCGGTCAAAGGTCTTCTTTGTTATTTATAAACAAATTGATATGATTCGATATTAAACAAACTAATTATAGTAGATTAACTACATTATTCAAAAGTGAACAGTAATTTATAATAACACGGGAATAATAAACAGAGCGCTCTCCCTCTCCTGACAGCCCGTCAGTATCATGCAGCTCGCGGATCAGTAATGAGTGACCCGACAGTAAAACTAAACATATCTATAACTAGTTACGGTAGTTTGAGAGGTAATTAAAATAGCTACGTGTGATATTCTAACCTGAAGAGTGTGTTTTGTCCGCTCACCGCTGCATGTGATCATGGAGAGCTGCGTGTCGACTCGTCAGCAGCAGCTAATCTCTCTCCCGTCAGATTAGACTTCACTCGCGTTTATGTCCATATCGATCAGATGTAGCTATTGAAAGCGATGTCAGGCGCCCAAACTGAGATTGTATATATTTCCGCATTTTAACAGTGCAATTAAAAAGTATAAATATAGGCTAGTATAAGAATCTGGAAATTCGCCTTTGTTGATCGCATTCATTTAGGAAAGAAAAAACGAATATCCGAATAACGAAATTGAAAACCTAATAGTAGGCCAACGACCAAATATTCGGATATTCGGGTACAGCCCTATGAGGTAGTTATGGCACCGAAAAAGAAGAATTTAAAGGTTTTAAACTTCGATTTTGTTGATTGATGACCTTACTGGTTTTCCTGGCTAGAAAGGAGTAGCAGAAGTGAAGTTGGGCGTATTATTATATTTCCTAAAGTGGTTCTACATATAAATATCAGTTTTTTTGGGGCCATCTGAAAGTGTTTCGACTCAAGAGGGTTGACTTGTTAGTCCATATGTGTAGCTGATCCATTTCAAACAGTGCTAATCCTCGACTAAACATCTGTTTATATTGTGAGTCTAAAGAAGAAGAGCTTTGCTAAAACAACATGTTTTCCGATACCGACAGCTTGTTAAAGGCCTTGCTGTGCACTTGAAACGGAAACATTTAAATCCACCCTGTAATTTGATGCTTGGCTTCTAGTAACTTTCACCAATGACTGCTGTTTCTTCTTCTGATTGTGTCTGAAGTCCGGACGAACCATTGTACAGTGATTGGTTCTCCATCAACAAACATTACTTTGTTTACAAACCCATCACTCAAAGATATCTACGGTGGCTAACAGGAGCTAACGAGCCAAAGCATTTCCATCAGGAGAAACATGCAGATGAAAAAAACTGTCTCTGTTGTTGGAAACTTACCTAAAATGTGTTATGGGCTTATTTTAACAATGTGATCACATGACTCCTTTTGATGTTACTGCAGATCTGCTGTAAGCTAACGTAGCTAGTCATTTCAGATATACTGACAAACACTTACAGTTAGAGACGACTAACTCGGCAACAGAGACGGTTGTTCATCTTTATAATCCTGAACGTCACCAAGCAATTGTGTTTTTATTAGGACTGTCATGTTAACGTGTTAATAACGCGTTAACGAAAAAAACAAAACAACGCCACTAATTATTTTAACGCGATTAACGCATGTGTATTTTTTTTCCTCGGCCGCCCCGTAGTTTCAGAGCGCATCGAGTTTAAAATACCATCTACAAGCTGATGCTGACAGCCCCGCTCCTGCCGCCCGCTTGCAGCAGACCACACTTCCACGCTCACCGGCAGGCACCGACTGGCCATCTGGAGGACCGGGAGGGTGTGTGTATGTGTGGCCCGAGCGAGTGAGAGACCTTACGTGCATTGTTGTTGTTAGCATCTGGTGCTAGCTAGCTGCGCTAACGGATATAAGGAGCTGTTTCAATGAAAACAGAGGAGCGACATTTCGCCACAACTGCGCCGAGCACTTGACTTTATGCAGGAAGCCAGACAGTGGGACATTGTACGAGAAGTCAGCACACTCAGCACGGATAGTGCGCAACATGATTGCAGCGTCCAGGCAGCTCCCGTTCGAGCATATGCCTTGAGTTGCACATAGCTCCAATGATCACACACACACACACACACACACACACACACACACACACACACACACACACACACACACACACACACACACACACACACACACACACACACACACACACACACACACACACACACACACACACACACACACACACACACACACACACACACACACACACACACACACACACACACACACACACACACACACACACACACACACACACACACACACACACACACACACACACACACACACACACACACACACACACACACACACACACACACAATTTGTATTGTATTATTGTATGAGAGAGGTTCCAGGTTGTTGTGTTTAATATTCATGAGAATATTTGTCATTGTTCAAATGATAATAAACATTAGCATAAAGCATATTTGTCCACTCATATGTTGATAAGAGTATTAAAAACTTGAAAAATATTCCTCTAAGGTACATTTAGAACAGATAAAAAATGTGCGATTAATTTGCGATTAATCGCGATTAACTATTTTAATCGACTGACAGCCCTAATTTTTATATTTGCATTATTTCTGAAGCGGCAGGACGTTTCTCCTGATGGAAGAGTGTTGGGTTGACGTGCTGTGTAAGAAGGACATGAAAAACCATTTAAAAATCCTCTCCTTAGCTCACACTCATCAAGTAACTCTTATACCAACGTCACTATAACACCTCTATAATGTATTGCTGATAAATCCTGAAGTACTTCTTTCTGTGCACTTCATGAGTCCATGAGTTAGTAGGAGTGGTGAAGACTACACCCACATTTCCCTATAAACAGCAAGTCAATAAACAGTGCAGTACTGCATTGTTCAGGGAGCTGAGGAATGTCTTTAAATGCGTCCACGGGGAGTCGGTCTAGATCCAGAGAGAGAGGTATTATGCTACCACAACGACAGGATGCAGCTCGAAGATATTCACTGTTCTTCAGAGCAATGAACACTACATATTAATATCCGAATGTGATTTGAAGAGCCAAATATTAATGTCTTAGAACAGAATAAATGGGATTATAAACTATTTACAGCTCAGAAAGTCAATCCACTTCCCTCAGTACACTATACATACATTGATTTAGATATTAGTAAAGGTTTATTTCTTCATAACTTCAAAAACAACAGCATTAATGCAATTAAAACATGTTCACACGTGTAATTAGGAAACAAGACACTTTTTAAATAAATGAACCCTTTAAATTTCTTCTTCAATAACTCATAACAGAGCCCATTTCACTCACTACCCAAAAACAACATTACTTCTTATTTCTGCTCAAAAGCAATTAATATCTGACACTGTGAGCACAGGTTTGAATTTCATCCAGGTAGCATCTCAAAGCTAGCTTTATCGACACCAAACAAGCGGTGCGTTTAGTGCCGTGTTAACAGGAGCAACTGCAATGCAGGCTGGATATGTTACTCCAGTTCGTAGCCAATATGGAGATGTGGCAGCGTTCCAAACCTTCTTAAATGTCTGGAACAAAATGTACTTTATTTACTGGCCCTGAATAACTTTTGACTGGCTCCTGGCCCTGAGGCACTCCTTACTGTTTGACAAGTTCCTTTAGACGTTTACTGAAGTTCATATAATTACACACGTTTCAAATGTCACATTGACGACCTTAAACAACACAGCTTGGCTTCTGATCTCTTGAAAAACATCCAAAGAACCAGTTTAACTGTGTTCACTTCAACTAACACGCAGCTGGTACAACAGTTTGGGGTGCAAGCATTCATGGACAGAGTCGAGGCAGCACTACCAGACATTTCACTACAATCATACAGTACAAGAACTAGATCAGTGCTATTTGGACACAGATTGCGGTGAAACTTCTGCAACTGCATATTATGTTTAGCCTAAGCATCCAAGAGTTATATATTTATCTCCAAGACGCAACAAATGGTTTTTGATTGAGCGCCATTTCTACTATTGGGTATCC
The DNA here is from genome assembly GCF_902827175.1 of Gymnodraco acuticeps. Lineage (NCBI taxonomy): Eukaryota > Metazoa > Chordata > Actinopteri > Perciformes > Bathydraconidae > Gymnodraco > Gymnodraco acuticeps. The sequence continues at coordinate 40,259 of NW_022991396.1, forward strand.
AAGCCATCAACTGTGTGCATCTTCACGCTCTAATTCCCAAGACTGTGGTTAGAGCAGTGGTTCTCACATTTTCTGTCAGGCCCCCCCTTGGGAGAAAAAAAAAAGTCGGGCCCCCCCAACACAAGTCAGGCTCAGTGGCGGCGCCAGAGATTTCTTTTGGGGGTGCTGTGGGGTAGCTTGACGTTTCATAGAGGGTGCTCAAACATTTAGGGTTTCGCATTAATGTCCCGGGCGCTACAGAGGAATGTTCTACTGCAACACTCCCCACGCATATACACAGTGTGACTGTTACAATGAAGGCTCGATAATCAACTCACGGCATATAGGTGTAAGCAGGGGTAAAGTGCTATTTTTATAGGTGGTGTGTGGACCTCACATAGGGGGGTCCGGCGGCATGCTTCCCCAGGAAGATTTTTTTTAAAAATCTGGTGCACTTTGAGAGCAAAATGAATTCTTGTTTTACTGTCATATAGTATTTCATACCTGTTTTTCATTTATTCTCTTATTTTTTTATAACTATAATGATCATATAAACGTGTGCCTCGGAAATAATTGTTTACATTAATGGTGACCAAAACGTTTGAGACCCACTGAGATAACACTGAGAGAGTCCTTTAGCTCACTGAGTCTCTCAGTCTGACAGGAGAGGACTCTCCTCCACTTTGTTGTTGAAAAGACTCCTTATATCCGTTAGCGTAGCTCGCTAGCACCAGAAGCTAACAACAACGATCTCCGGTACCGGTGCGCTCTCTCTCTCGCTCGCACACACAAAATGGCTCGTTCCACACACACACACACACACACACAGAGCCGAGCTTTAATGAAACACAGAGACCCAGACGTAATAGTACTGCATCATATTATTTTCGAATCAATAATTTTTCAAATTATGATTTCTTAAAAACTTTTTTATAACCATTTTTCCTCCTGGTCTCTCGCGCCCCCCTGGCATGCCTCTGCGCCCCCCACTTTGAGAACCACTGGGTTAGAGACAAACACAAGCAAAGAGGAGCGTAGTATTGGACAATACAGCAGGTAAAGTAAAGTTTCTTTGAGAGGCAATGTCTGGAGAAATGTTTTGAGAACAGGCCTAAGATCATTGTATTTTCTGTCCCAAAGTAACTTTTATCTTACGCTATGCACTTCTTATTATTGGACCCTTTCCTTCAGGTGTTTACTGAAGTTCAGAAAGAAGGTTCAAAGGTTACTAAACACTTAATTGACAACCTCATCGATAGCCTAACTTCTGTAGAAGTAACACTGACAGCTAAGAGACATTTCACTACAGTTAATACAGTACTGAAGAACATAAATCCCTACTCTTTGGACACAGATAGATGTTCAAACGGCCAGTCACTGTTCCAGAAGACCCATCAAAAAAAATAAGGTAGGTTACATAACATCTCATTGACAATCTTAATTAAATAGTAAAACTTGGCTTCTGATCTCTTGCTCGAAAAACATCCAAGAAAACAACTCTTGTGTACGTGATGGAAGGCAAGGTGTGCAGATCGTAGTATTGAAGGGTAGATGAGGTATAGTAAGATTGCTTTGAGATGTCAATCTGATTGTATTTACTGGTCTAACGTTACTTTTGACTGGCTTTATGCGCTCCTTATGGTCAGACCCTTTCCCGTAGATGTTTACCTAAGTTCAAATAATGACTAAAGGTTACTAAACGCAAGGTTGCTAAAGCATTCATGGACAGAGTATTAGGTAACACTGAAAGCTACCAGACATTTCACTACAGTCATACAGTACTGAAGTAAATAGAGCAGTGATATTTGGATAAAGATCAATAGTCCAACGTTTAGTAACTATTGCAGGAGACCAATCAAAAGACGACAGATCGGATTATGACACACTTTTCAAAGGTTACATAACATCTCATTGAAAACCTTAAATAACAAAACTTGGCTTCTGATCTCTGGTTTGAAAAACATCCAAGAAAAACAACTATTGTGTACGTGACAGGAGACATGGCGTGCAGATCGTATCAGACGGTAGAACAGGTATAGTAACATTGCTAAGAGAGGCAATGTCTGGAGAAATGTTCGTTATGGGAAAGCTGGCCTAATCTGATTGTTGTTACTGGTCTAACGTAACTTTTTACTGGCTTTATGCGCTCCTTATTGTTGGACCCTTTCCTGTAGATGTTTATCTATCAAATAATGACTAAAGGTTACTAAACGCAAGGTTTCATGGACAGAATATAGGTAACACTGAAGGCTAAGAGACATTTCACTACAGTACAAGAACATGGATCAGTGATATTTGAACACAGAGCGATAGTCAGACGTCTAGAAACTATTTCAAAAGACCCATAAAAGATCCATAGACTAGAATCCAAATATGACACACTGTTCAAAGGTTCCATAACATCTAATTGAAAACCTTAATTTAAAAACAAACTTGGCTTCTGATCTCTTGCTTGAAGGCATGACCTGCAGAGCGCAGTATCGGAGGGTAGATCAGGTAAAGTTACGCTGCTAAGAGAGGCAATGTCTGGAGAAATGTATTTTATGTGAAAACTGGCCCAATCTGATTGTCTTTACTGGTCTAACGTAGCTTTTTACTGGCGTTATGCGCTCCTTATGGTCAGACCCTTTCCTTTAGGTACTGCCTGAAGTTCAGATAGAGACAAAACACTTTTAAAAGGTTACTAAATGCAAGGCTATTAAAGCATTCATTGACAGAGTATAGGTAACACTGAAAGCTACTTGACATTTCACTACAGTCATACAGTACACAAACTTAAATCAGTGATATTTGGACTCTAATTGTCGTCAGACTTCTACTAACTATTGCAGAAGACCCATCAAAAATCAGATCCCTAACAAGTCCCCAGTTGAATGTGAGTTCACGGAGATGAGACTGCAGTCTGAAAGACGTTTATCAAACATCCTCAGGGCGTAACGGTTAGTCTTTAATGTAGACAAAAACAGCAGAGGCTTGCATTCATAACAACAGATAACAGATGATGAATCTCTAGACAGGCGGAGTGTGTATGTGTGTGTGTGTGTGTGTGTGTGTGTGTGTGTGTGTGTGTGTGTGTGTGTGTGTGTGTGTGTGTGTGTGTGTGTGTGTGTGTGTGTGTGTATAATATATGAAGTGTCAGATAGCACAGTTTGGACTTGCTCAAAGGTTGTTATTGAGCTGCTCAAATTACTTTATAGTATCACATCATATCTACAGTCTACTGGTCTGTTTCTAGACCCTGTGGCGGGGTTTATACTGATAAAAAGTAATGCATTAACGGATACATGCCTTTGTTTCAACTCTTTTAGATTATTGTAATGCACTTTATGCCGGCCTAAATAAGACTTTGCTGGCCCGCCTGCAGCTGGTACAAAACGCTGCGGCGCGGCTGCTTACAGGAACCCGCAAGTTTGACCACATCACACCAATTCTGGCTTCGCTCCACTGGCTTCCCTCCACTGGCTTCCTGTCCATTTTAGAGTCCATTTTAAGATTTCATTGTTTGTTTTTAAATCTCTTAATGGGCTGGCCCCAGAGTACATCTCCGACCTCTTACAGGTGCACACCCCCTCAAGGGCTTTGAGGTCGGCTGATCAGCTGCTGCTTGTAGTCCCAAAAACAAAGAAAAAGACCAGGGGAGACCGAGCGTTCTCATCGGTAGCCCCCAGGCTCTGGAACGACCTGCCCCCTCAGGTTAAATTGACGCCCACTCTTGAAGCTTTTAAGTCCCGCCTAAAGACCCACCTCTTTTCCCTCGCTTACCAGTCAGTCTGAGCTGTGTCTTATGTGTATGCTTTTACTGTCTGTCCATAGCCTTTATGTGCCTTGTATTTATTCTTATGTGTGCTTTTTATCTATTTGTGTAATATTATATTTTATTATAATGTTATGTTCATTGTGAAGCACTTTGGCAAACCCTCTGTTTTTAAACTGTGCTATATAAATAAAGTGGATTGGATTGGATATATATCTGATTGGTCTTTGTGCGGGTATAGATGGGTATTGCTAAGACAACCACTCTTTCATTCAACATTTGAAAAGGGAGAAATAGTTTTCATGTTATTCTGGTTACATAACTGTAATTTAAGGAGATGTCAGACAGCCCTGTTAAAAACAGCTGCATGCCTCCATTTGGGGACAGAAAACAGTTTTTTGACTGCAGTGAAAATGTTGTTTTTGAGAGGCTCTGCTGCACCAACACATGTGGAATAAAGCAGAATCATTGGTTGGATAAAAACATGCTGTTTGGAAATCATCTTTCTTTTTTTTAGACTATTGGACCAGAGAAACAATTATACATCTCCTCTTCTGGGGTCTTTTGTTTTTCTGCTGTTATACTTCTTGTAATTTGTAGTTGTAAAGTCGCATAATAATTCAGTGTATGCATATAATACTTACGAGGTAAATTGATATTAAATATGTAACCAGTGTTGTAGGGATTATTCCTTATACAATTTATGGATTAACAGTTTTTACATTGTTTTGGCTAATCTAAAATACAAAACATACTGGGAGATGTTTCTGATGTCAGCCAGCAGCTCTGCAAGTAATCATCTTAAAATGTTCAGAAATGTCCAAGAAATCAAGTTTCCTTTCAAATTCTGCAAACAATATTCACATGGTCAATTAACTGAGCGTCCATTGCACTTTTTGCATTTTGTGTCTATCGTTTCGAACTTCTCAGAATATCCATCTCAGGTTTTTATGCAAAAATTGAAAATGCATATTTAACCGGTGACTGCAAATGCACAGAAATCACATTATTTCCAATAACATCGTTCTCCCTGCTTGCACACTAGTCTCCCGGCAGCTTATGGTACAGCCTGTTGCTCTCATGATTAATCTGACAGACTATCATCAAGAAGTGATTTAATATTGTACTTCCATTAATCTGAACACCTCCCAAAAGACACAAATCAGCAAACCCGATGCAAGAGTCGTTTGTGTTAAGCTTAAAAAAGTGTAGATCCTACAAGTCCCACAATGCAACTCTCTTCATTAGACGCTCCATCACATCCTTTAAACTCCCAGCTTGCAGCGCAGATTTTAGAAACGTTTGTAATCTCCCAAAATGTAAACTGGGATAACCTCGGTGTCCTCATCTCTCTGCAGAGGAGACGTTATGTAACCGTTAAAAAAAGGGGAGTGCCACCCCTCAGGGTTTGGACTCCAATGTCCCCTTTGAATCAGCCGACATTTTAAACCATAACTTGCTTTTTACCTGCCTATTTTATTTGAGATCTGATTCTCACATTACTGAATGTAATTGATTCTAATGACCGTGTGAACTGCCTTTAAACCCAATCTGCTGCATGTGTGTGTGTCTTCTGTATCCCGTTACACACACCTTGTAACTGGAGACCTCACAGCCGATGTGATTTCACTTCTCTATCAAAAGCCCAACCTCACACGTACACAATGACTGGTAAATATTTGTATCCGAGCGGCGGCTGCAGTAAACATCTGTCTTATTATAAGACCTGCTGCATAATATCCTGGTACCATTACTGAATATTGCAACTGGAGGGTAGATTTATGTAACGGCTGTTTTTCAGGACTGTAATTTCCCTGTGATGGTCACGACCAAATACAGGGCTGTGGTAAAGGGTTCACTGAGGACATTTTGATATTCCAGAAATGGAAATCTGGATATTATGGAGCCTCAGAACTGACAAAACAAGGCCTGAAAATAAGATATATTCATAGAAGGAAAATAATCATATATTTCAATGCCTTAGGCCAGGGGTCTGCAACCTTTCTGACCAAAAGAGCCATTTTGCCCCCTTTTCCACCAATTGTTTTTGTCTGAAGCCGCAAAACATATTTGATAGCTTGATAGCTTATAAAGTTGTATATATTGTTACATCATAGACAAAAACTACAGTTTATTTGCATTTAATACATTATAAAAACTGTTAACCTCTAATAAGAAACAAAGAACTCCTATAAGGAGAATTAAAAATACACAGGCCTACTTTAAAATAAATCAACACAGCACATGGGAGTCCTCTGCACATTTGAAGAAAATGGATATAATTAAAATGGACCCACTTTGTAATAAATAAAACATATAGCTTCACCCTAAAAAGAGTTAGGTGATTGAATTATGACTGAAGATCGTCAGCTGTCTTCCTCACCCGTGTTGTTCCTCCATACGTAAAGGCTGCAGCACCTTTGACAACTTCTCTCCACATAACAAACTAGGGCTGAACGATATACCGTGTCATGGCGATAACCACGATATGCGATTTTATTTTTAGGGCGTTCGATATTAAGTAGGTAAATGAACTCAAACACATCATGTTACAATTATTTTTGCTGCTTGCTACAAAAGGAAAACTTAACTCTCATGTCAGGGGTACTTGAGTGGAGTGACATGCAGGCTCTGAGTCTGCATGCACGGCAAACAACTATTTCAGATGCCTTTACCGGTGTTGCCCCATATGAGAAAGGTTCAAAACGGCATAAAGGAGCTGGTGTATGGCTGTTCTTCATTTTATTTTTATAATGTTGTTTAAAAGATGTCCACTACTTTGCTGCTATTTGCACAAAAAAGGTTTTAATTGTGGAATAAAAAGTTAAATTACCTATTTGGTCACGTATGTTAATTCCCATATGTGATAATGAAGCTTCCTATAGTTTAATGTAATACGTTTAATCTCTTGGATCCCTTCTAGACACCACTCTTCTTCATTCACAGATGAGCACCCTTATTTGAGGGTAAGCAACCTGCATTATCATGACATGTCAGATCATGACTTAAGGTATGATGAGTCAACCAGTTAAGATCCAGACGTCCGTGACTAAAATCCTTCATCCGGTTAAATATAGTTAAAAAAACGTAATATATATCGCAGGGGGAAAAAATATCGCAATGTCAGTTTTTTTCAATATCGTGCGGCCCTGTATCAAATATAACGGTAAGCCAGCATCGTTTGCTGTGGAAGCAGATAACTCTGTCCACGCAGAATTAAACCCTGTGTGTTCCTCCCATACTTTCTTTGATGTATCCATAGTTCGCTCATCGAGCCGGGGCTCAGGTTATTCACCTGCAGGAAAAGGCGCTGGTGCGGGACCGTAGCAGGATGTGACGCATATTTTAGTTGACCTAATTAAAACCGTTTTTTTTTTTTTTAAATGTATGTGTCACAGTATCACCTCAAAATACAAGATACGAAACATTTTCAAACGTGCAAGAAAATATAAATAGTCCTACAAATATTTTTATTTTATCTCCTGATTTTTGTCTAAGCTCAAGGGAGCCAGAGCAGAGGGCTTAAAGAGCCGCATGCAGATTGATCAATAAGGACAATAATGATTATTTGCAGCCCAGATTTAAACCAGACTGCATTTTATTTGAACAAAAACCTCCCATGGACACAATCAAAGACGTCTGAACAACATCAACTTCATGCAGACGCACACAAAGCCAACAGCTTCATAAACTACAGCACCAAGTGGAGCACAACTTTAATGTTAATATCACACGGCTAAGTTATACCTCACAATATCAAGTTTAAAACGCCTCCCAATTGCATTATCTAAATCGGTGAAGATAGTAAAGGTAAAAAACGCCCATTGATCTGCTCGTGCAACAAGTTGTCCTACATGTTTCTGTCTGCAGCAGAGTGAGCTATAATCATGTGTATTTTCTCCATTCCTGTTCATGTGTCTTCTCGCAATTATCACTGGCCCCGTGTATCTCCTAATCGATATAACCGGCCTGCTCTCGTCTATCACACATCCACCCCAGCAGCTCTCTCCACAGCATATTCCTTCTCCCATACACCCAGACCAACTGGCAGAGGAGGTGGCACTGGTCTCCTGCTCTCTCCCAAATGGAGCTTTTCCCTCTTCAAGCTACCTAACTTTACTCCTTCCACCTTTGAATTCCATGCCGTCACAGTAACCCATCCTATACAGTTAACCATTGTTGTTCTCTACCGTCCACCAGGCGCCTTGGGGGACTTCTTGGAGGAATTAGATCATCTCCTCTCACATATCCCTGAAACTGGTCCTCCCGCTGTACTTCTCGGAGACTTCAACCTCCAGACAGGGAAGATAGACAAACTAACATCTCTGTTAACCGCCTTTGCTTTCTCACTGTCTCCGTCCCCACCAACTCATAAAGCTGGCAATGTCCTTGATCTCATATTCTCAAGGAACTGCGCTACTGCTAACCTCTCTGTAAACCCGCTCCACACATCCGATCACTTCTTCATTTCATTCTCTCTACCCCTTTCCAAACATAACAAACTAATCTCTTCTCACTCTGCACTTGTCCGCCGTAACCTTCGCTCCCTCTCTCCCTCTACCTTTGCCTCATCGGTGCTCTCAGCCCTCCCTTCCTCTGACTCGTTCCAACTGCTGCCTCCAAACTCTGCTGCAGAAACTCTCCTCTCTACTCTCTCATCCTCTCTGGACTCTCTCTGTCCTCTCACATCTCGGCAGGCTCGTCAGTCCCCTCCTGCTCCCTGGCTAAATGATGCACTGCATGCTAATAGAACCGTCCTTAGGGCAGCAGAGCGGAAATGGTGGAAATCAAAACACTGTGACGACCTCCTAACCTATCAGGCTCTCCTCTCCTCTTTCTCTGCTTCGATCTCTCAGGCAAAAAGCACTTTCTTTCAAGATAAGATCCAATCTTCCTATTCCAATCCCAAACATTTTTTTTCCATCTTCTCCACCCTCTTGGACCCTCCAAAAGCCCCTCCCCCCTCCTCACGTCTGTCAAGCGACTTTGTTAACCACTTTGAAAAAAAGGTTGATGATATTCGCTCTTCTTTTTCTGACTCACCTTTACTCACCGCTGGGTCACCAGACCCTCCTTCCACCAACACACTGACCTCCTTTTCCCCTCTCTCTCCAAGTGAGGTTCTTACCCTCATTACCTCTGCCCGCCCTACCACCTGTCCTCTGGACCCTATCCCTTCAAACCTCCTTCAGACTATCGCTCCTGATATTCTACCGTTTCTCACCCATTTCATCAACACTTCTCTAACTTCTGGTCACTTTCCAAACAGTCTCAAGGAGGCAAGAGTAAACCCTCTCCTAAAGAAACCCACTCTCAACCCGTCTGATGTTATAAACTACAGGCCTGTCTCTCTCCTCCCGTTCCTGTCCAAAACACTTGAACGCGCTGTCTTTAAACAACTCTCCTGTTATCTCCATCAGAACAACCTTCTGGATCCGCACCAGTCTGGTTTCAAGGCAGGTCACTCCACAGAAACTGCTCTCATTGCTGTCACGGAGGAACTGCACACTGCTAAATCAGCATCCCTCTCCTCTGTCATCATCCTGTTGGACCTGTCTGCTGCATTCGACACGGTGAATCATCAGATCCTCCTTCGCACTCTCCAAAAACTTGGAGTTTCAGGCTCTGCACTTTCCCTCCTCACCTCATACCTGAAAGACAGTACCTACAGGGTGACTTGGAGAGGGTCCGAGTCCGACCCTTGTCAATTAATTACAGGGGTCCCTCAGGGCTCTGTTCTTGGTCCCCTCCTCTTCTCCTTGTACACAAACAGTCATTAGCCCGCATGGTTTTTCTTACCACTGCTACGCTGACGACACCCAACTAATTCTGTCCTTTCCCCGCTCAGAGACCCAGGTCGTTGCACGCATCTCTGCTTGTCTAGCTGACATCTCTCAGTGGATGTCTGATCATCACCTCAAGCTCAACCTTGACAAGACTGAGCTGCTCTTCCTTCCGGGAAAAGATTGTCCCACTCTTGACCTAACAATCAACATCGGCAACTCTGTTGTTTCCCCGACTCAGACTGCAAGGAATCTGGGTGTGACCCTAGATAACAACCTGTCCTTCACTGCAAACATCGCTGCTACAACCCGCTGCTGCAGATACACGCTTTACAACATCAGGAGGATGCGTCCCCAGCTGACCCAGAAAGCCACGCAGGTTCTGGTCCAGGCTCTCGTCATCTCACGCCTAGACTACTGCAACTCCCTCCTGGCTGGTCTACCTGCATGTGCCATCGGACCTCTGCAGCTCATCCAGAATGCAGCGGCTCGCCTGGTCTTCAACCTTCCTAAATTCTCCCACACCACGCCGCTCCTCCGCTCCCTTCACTGGCTTCCGGTAACTGCTAGAATCCACTTCAAGACAATGGTACTTGCTTACCATGCTGCGAATGGATCTGGCCCTTCCTACATCCAGGACATGATTAAACCGTACACCCCAGCGCGTGCACTACGCTCTGCATCAGCCAAACGACTCGCTGCACCCTCGCTGCGAAGGGGACCCAAGTTCCCATCAGCAAAAACACGTGGGTTTGCTATCCTGGCTCCAAAATGGTGGAATGAGCTCCCCATTGACATCAGGACAGCAGATAGCTTACACACCTTCCGGCGCAGACTGAAAACTCATCTCTTTCGACTCCACTTCGAGCAATAGAACTATTAACAAAGCACTTATATACTAATAAAGGACTGGCTTATCTAAAGCCAGTTGAGTAGCACTTGAAATGTTTGGCTCTATGAAGCCTGATGTACTTTATGATTCTGTTTTCTTCAAGGTTGTGTCTTCCTGGTCGAATGTACTTATTGTAAGTCGCTTTGGATAAAAGCGTCAGCTAAATGCAATGGAATGTAATGGAATGTGAACAACACATTCTCTGCACATGGATCATGTTAAACAAATGGGACACACCTAATGGTGTAATTTCACTAAATTGGCTGTTGTTCAAAAGCCAAATATGATGCATTATGGGAAAATAAAAAGTAGTCCTTAGTGGTGTTGGATGGTGGACTCAGAAATCTCCTAAAAATGACTGTTGACAAGAGCATTTAATTATGTGTTAACTTAGTTTGAATCTTCATCATAAATAGTGGTTGCATATTTTAACGAACAAAACTGAATTATAATTGACTGAAAAAATAACTTAAATGCAATATGTTTGATCATCACTTGTTTAAACGTGTTATACGGTAAGTCGTTTTTAATTCAAAGTCATGTGAGGAAAAATCCGGAGTTGAGGCTTGTTAACACCTCACCTGTCCTCACAGGAGGGGGCGGGGCTTAAACTGTAGTATAACAAGTTCAAACATACACACCTGAGAGTAATTATACTGAGTATTACTCATGCATTACTGCAGGTACACCAACCAGCTGCATGCGATGTACAGGTAAACATGTATTTATACTGTACGCTGTAAACAGGAAACCGCTCTGTGATTGGTCACCGCACGCTAATTAGCTATTTGCAATATTAAAGCTGATTGTAATACATTCTCCTGATGAATATAATCAGATTTTAGTCAATTATCATCATTATCATAATTATCTAATATCATAGAGACACTTAAAGGTAGGGTAGGTAAGAATGGAGAAACCAGCTCGAGTGAGCTAGAATTTGAAAATACACATCCGGAGAAAATCTGCCACTTCCTCACAGAGCCCCTCCTCTAACACACACGAACGCGCACATGACCAATGAGGGCACGAGATAAGTTTGTGCACAGATGCAAGGCTGACAGGCAGGTAGGCCATCCAGTTACTTTAGCCGGCTCAGATGATTGGTCGTGCTTTTTACAGCTCCACGGCTTCAAAGCACTTCAGATATTCATTGCTATCGGGATGTTAAGAGCATTCCATGGAATACAACAACAAGTGTATCTCGAGCCGGTTTCTCAAACTTACCTACCCCACCTTTAACGCTGCCGTTTTCCTCCCTCAAGTGGGAAAATGTCTTTATTTTATTCAATATATTACATTTGATGCTCAGTTTCAGTTTTAATTTGCACTCAGAACAAAAATAAGCGTTTCTTTAAGACTTTATCATAACGAGTGAGATAATCCCCGTTCTTTGCTCATATATCGTTATTTATTTACCAAAATCATCCACTACGCTCACAAATGTACCCTTCCTCGTGCACAAATCTCATCAAATACATGCTCTCTAAAGTTTACTTGCACACAGAGAGATGCTGAAATGTGTTTAAACTTGTCTCAAAATGGTCGCGAATGTGCTTCCATACAATGCTCCCGCTAAAAAGTGGCAAATCAGCAGCTGGATGTCCTTAAATACCCTCAGCAGAGAACCGAGCTGCCTTCAGGAGCTCCTTGGAAACTCCGCTTCTGCATGATGTAAATATGACTCGTCGTCATGCATTTGAGGGCATATTTTAAAATGAATACTAACACTGTCAACAATGCATGCATCAAAATAAACAATGTGCATGAATCAAAATGCTAAAATGTCCGAAGAGCCACTGAATTTTTACGAAAAAATGATATCACCACTTGTGAATGAAATCAAAAGGCTTTTTCTGCAGCTGTGTTTTACATGTATTACATGTTAGTATTTCTGTCCATGTGTGTGTGTTTGGCTCCGTGTTCCTGCTGTCATGTTGTCAGTGCAATCCGCCCACAGTCACCTTGCTGGATCATTCATGCACGAATACACTTTCTGACAGCCTCTGAAGGCATCATTTGTAACATGTCACCTATCAGTCTGCAAACTACGGCAAGGCTAAATGAACAGTTTTTTATTATTTCCAGAGAGGAATGCCACTTATATTTAAAAGCATTAATAAACACACTCTTCAGTTAATAAAACTCTGATCTAGAGGAACATTTAAGGTCACTAATGCACTAATAGAGTATCGCTTATGTTTTGCATGACAGATGTTTTATCGAGCGCTCCAGTGAAAGTTGCCAAAACGAAAGCAGCATCAGAAAAACAGAGCAGACATGTGTCAGTAAAAGTGAAGCAGACACATTGTTATTAAAGCTGGTAACATGCATTACAATTCAAGGGGAAACGACAACTTGGGCCCACAAAGCAACTCCCTAAAGTGTCCATAAAGCTAGCCCCGGATACAGGCTTTTCCCTGTACCGACAGAACCTCGACCCAAAAACCAGCCACTTCAAATTGCTCTCGCTTTTTGTCAAAATTAACAACACATAAATCAACTTCTCAGTAAGTTACTGAATCCCTACAAGCTAGTGTTCAATTCGGCTTGCATTAAACACACCAGATTTGTAATAATATCGAAACTTTTCTGATCAATTCTTTATATTCCTGCTATCGCAATAAGACACAATCCACCACCGTGGGCGTAAAGAAGCAATGTTGCCCTATTATAAAGTTTAAATATCACGGTATAAAAGCGGTGATTTCTGGGTTAATTACACCCCGAATTGTCATAAAGATCGAAGTTATTCTGGAGATATCTGAGACATGTCCCCCTCCGGTGTGAGGCGGCTGCAGAAAACCAATGCAATGTACAATTTGCAGAAAATGTGAATGTACTTCGGCAAACATTTCCTCCTTATTAGATATATCAAATGTATTGATGTTTTAAAGCGTGAACATTCATAATTTCCGTAATGCATGAACACCGAGCATGTTTCTTCTGTTTTTTGGAGAGGCATGTCATTGGCTGTCAAAAAAATACCCAACAAATTGAAACATACCGCATATGCCAAGACGAAGCTCCTATCCACAAAATATTATTTTCGGTCCCAGAGCCCGAGCATTCCTCCTCCGCTGGACCCGGGGATGATCTCCTGCTGTCGGCTAAACTGAGCGGGACACAGCGCCAGGGTTTAACCTGAAATGACCCACGCTGGAGCAAATCAGGCTAGCGCTGTGCACAGTGCCTGCGTGTGCACGGTGTGTGTGGATCGTGTGCGTGTGTGTGTGTGTGTCTGTGTCTTTGTGTGTGTGGAAGTGTGCGCTAACAGTGCATGTGGATACCAGACTCTGCGCTCTGGACGCAAATAAAAAAACTTGCAGACCGAAAAGAAAAGCTGAAAAACACGAACCGAGTGATCGACCGACGCTCCGGAGGATCTGTACCCGGGATCCGGAGCTGTTTCTCGGGCAGGGACCGAACAGAATAAGCCTCGCCCTGATCACAAAGTTGTTTTTCCTCTTTCAATGGCGGTTGGCTGTTTCTCACTGGAGGCCTGGTTACATGTCGACAGCGCAGGAAACATAGCACTCAACTTACGGAGAGCAGGAGGAAATCTAATACAAAATATGTTTGTTAAGTACACAGCTTTATTCTGTATTAAAATAATGAAGATAATGATCAAAATGTACAAATATTGTAAAAATGCATTTAAATTAGCTTGAATACATTAAATAGTATTTAATTGCAACGTTTTATAGTTCCAATGTATCTACTTGTATTACAATTACATATGATTTTGCATGGGATTGTTTCAGTCTAATTTATTTACTTTTATTCTCCTTAAATATTACTTTTCTTTGACATATTTTGCAATGGTTGGATGCAGACTTAATTCAAAGATTAAATCAAAAGTAATTCCAATGTGGGCCTATCTACTTTTATTCTCATTTAATGTCCTTTTTGTTGTGCTAATTTTGCATGGTTTGATCATGGGTTTGATGCAGAAAATTAAGCTCACAGTGTGCATGTATGTGACAATTGAAAAGGAAAATTCCCTTGAATCCTACTTCTCCAAATCCCATTTCCATCCCCAACAAATCATTAAAAATAAAATGCATTTAGAGCAGGGATGGGCAACTTTGTTGGTGGTGGGGGCCACATTGATGTACTGGCCACCAGGGGGCCGCAGATTCACTTGGAACACACACACACAACAATGTGTTGTATGTCATTATTAACAAATATACTAAGTCTGACATTGGCATTTTACAATCAAAGGGAACATCCCCAAACAACATCCTCTAATAAACTAAACAAATATCAGTTCACATAAATGTTATTTCATTTTTACGAGTGGCATGATTGTATAGATGAGAGTAACACCTACGTCACTTCCGGGCAAAAAGTACGGCCCCGCCCACTTTTAATTTGAATGGCGGTCGATACAAATTCTGAAGTTTTTGCCAATCCGATCACATTTTTTTGAAAACCGTGGATTTTTGGATCTTCAAAGAGCTTGATTACGATGGCCAGTCAGGCAAACAGTTACATTCGATCATTGGAAATCGACAATCCGTCTCGATATATGGTTAAATTAAAATCAGTAGGCGAGCCTGTAATTTCTCCAGCTGTTACTCTCATGAGCGAGGCGGAAAATAATAGTTTTATCATGCCAAAAAGCTGCTGTGTCGTTTATTGCACCTCAAACATAAAAAAGTGTTCAGTGTTTCTGTACTTCCTCTAAGAACAAAGGACAGTAACAGAAGAGCTCTGTGGCTTCAGGCTCGATCGCCATTCAAATGACAGCGTTGTTTCCACCAAAAGTGGGCGGGGCCGTAAAGTGACGTAGATGTTACTCTCATCTATGAAAATCGATAGCCTACTGCTATATTTAAGCATATATCGAGCCCGATCGTCGATTTCTAATGGCTTAATGCAATTGTTTGCCTGTCTGGCCATTGGAATCGGGCTCTTTGAAGATCCAAAAGTCTCCGGTTTTCTTACATTTCTGATCGGATTGGCAAAAACTTCAGAATTTGTATTGACCGCCGTTCAATTGACAGCGTTGTTTTCCCCAAAAAGTGGGCGGAGCCGTTATTTTTGCCCGGAAGTGACGCATTTGTTACACTCATCTATAGAACAGGTTATTAAACAGTGGAATACAACTATTTTAAACTATTGGAAAGCACGGAAAATGTGTGAGTATTGAGATTAACCATTAAGATGACATAAACATGAAGTCATGAACACTAACCCAGACATTAGTCGTCTTGAACCTAAAACACTTGTAGCCTCTGCTGACACACAATAAGGGGAGTGTCCACACAGACACCTTTCAACCCGCACTCTGCTGTTCCTCAGCGCCGCTCCCAGGGGCGGACTGGCCATCTGCAGAATCTGGAGAACCACAGACGGCCGACAGAGGGCGACAGCGGCCGCTAATGCAGTTGTGTGGTTCTTATCTGTCAAATAATCACACACGAAGAAGAATAAAGACCGGCCACACGAAGAGAAGGGATTAGACGCCGCGGCAGACAGGGAGAATGAAAACACATGGATACAAATCAAAGAAAACGAAAAGAAAAAGGTGGGGCCGAGAAGGCAAGAGAAAAAAAGGTGAAGTCACTCGCAGGTGGAGCATATACATGTCGCAAATTGACTGACCTTTTTGGCAGCAGCGCTGCTACAAGCACTATCAGCAGCAGTTTAGAACAAGTGCAAGATGATGAAGAGAATGATGAGGGCGCGAGTTCAGATATACAGCCAGCCTCCTGCGTTTATGATGAGGGACAGAGTTGAGCTGCTGGAAGAACCAGCTCAACTGGCACATATACAAGTGCAGGGCAAGAGCAAGAGGTGGGTGAGAATTATCCCTTGAACTCAGTGGCGCTTTCTCTTGGAGGCCAATTATAACTAAAAAAAATTGGATTGTAGTTATAATTGTAATAAATAAATAAAAATACTTTGTTTAGTTTCGGTAATTATTCTGCCGGCCCGTCTCTCCCCCATTCTCATTGAGTATTTTACAAAGAGTGAAACAGCGCCCCTCTAGATGTTATGGTGAAACAGTAGATTGCACTCTGTTGTGAGAGGAGGCCAGCCGAAATTGGCTTCCCTTGGTGAAAAAAAATGGAGGGATTGACCAATCAGATGAGGCACACGTCATGCCTCACAATCCAATCAAATCGCATCAACTTCAGTTCGTACTATAACTGTCATCACTGCCCTTAAAAAGTAGCAAGCAACTGAAGCAAGTGCAATTATGGAGGGTGGAGATTTGGAGTATTTCATCAAAAATAATTGTACTAAACTTCCGCTACAGCAGCAACTAAAAATGAAATCTGATGACAGGCCAATGATCAAACTGGAGCTGTGTACAGCGAGGAAAAAAGGAGCGACTCGGACGTAACACTTTAAATAATAAACAGCGGATTTCTAACATTTGACATTTCATGTGGCCGAGTCAGTTTCCAGGGCTGAATTTTAGTCCCAGTCCGCCCCTGGCCGCTCCCCTTACTTCCCGCTGACATTATGAATGAAAAGCGTAGTAATCATAGATAACCAACACACTCTCACTCCCTAAGCGTCCAGGAGCGACGTTTGGTCAGTGTCCGTGACGTCCAGTTGTGACGCTCCTAGGCTCCTTCAGCGTCATAAAGGGACGCAAATAGCTTTCCACTGATTGCAATGTATTCCCATCTGCGGCGGGATTTGACGCTCATGGAAGCACGGCATTCGTTTGTGTCGGCTGCCCTTAAAGGTAATGTGAGCGTCCATTCCCATTGGATAATGGAGAATTGTACACCCGGAAGTAAGTATTCCCCTTACTTTCGATTGATTTTACAGTGATATCTGCACTACTCATCGACTAAAAAACACCAGATTATCCTTGATAATTACACAACATTGATTGGTTTAAATTGTGTGCAATGCTTTTGTATTTTTCCCCTTCGATTCGGAGAAGCAAATGTTTTTTCTGAGTAAAGGATGGCAGAAGACACTACACTACCCAGAATCCCCAGCTATCGTTTGGACTACACCATGTGCTCTGTTTGACAAACCCCGTGATAGTCCTCAAGCTCTGTGATTGGAGAGTGTGCTCCGAGGGTTACGCCGATTCTCGAACAGCACTTGAAATGGGATGGAACCACGGCAGACTGTCCAAAACTGGATTTGAACGGGTCCACCGCGTCCCCCCCCCTCCCCCACCCCGTCCCCAGAACTACACATGCTGGCTATTCTGTTTCGCAACATGTTCTCTATCTATGCCACGTCTCTACTGGGAGTTGTAGTTTTAAAAGACGTTTTCGTATTTCCCATAATAAGAAGTTGCCAGTATTAAACTGTGTACATCCCTGGAGGTTTAGGGGATAGGAAACACTCACATTTAAAACATATAATTAATAAATGGGTGAAAATTGCTTGTGCCCATAATGGGCAGCATTAATATATATACACACATGCCAGCTAAGGTCAGAAGAGCTTTATTTAACAGCTGGTCTTATGTTTGCGACCCCTGTTGTTAATTGATAACATTACATTACATTAATTGATAAGCCTGAAACATGCACTTGTTAAGGTTCAGAGGCAAATTTTGCAAATATGGCAGTAGCCATCGATCAGCTTAAGATAAGATATACTTTATTGATCCCAAGTTGGAACATTTGCGTTACATCAGCATGTGTAACAGTTGTAAATATGCAGTGGTGTTTATTTGTAAATCATTTAGTATAATCACACAAATTCTGTGTTTTATATTTAACAATTCTTCTTTATTTATTGATTGTTCAATACCCGACAAGGCCGGAGATGAAATATCTACATACATCGTATAAGAGTATAATACATTATGTATAATATCAGTTAAAATAAGTGCTTCAACATAGTTAACATTGCTGGAGGTATGCACAAATATTGATAGATGTCTTGTGCTGTGAGATGTGAGACTGAAATTGCACAGGGGCAAATAACGTAGGCTATCTTTAGATGCGGATTTTGTTAAACTAATATGTTTGCGCTGTGGACCAACACTATACATTGACGGGGAAGGGGGTAGCAATAAAGATAACACCATTAAACAGTTACACAACATAACATAAATAATATCGATAGCAGCGTCCCTAGCAACCACCTTGGTAACAATGAAAACGTCGCGATTTCCTGAAGTAATCTTCGTAATAACTAGCAAACTAAAGATCATGGACATCCACTGCACACATAATCTGAAATAACAACTCATATTTCTCGCATCAAATGACATCAAAACGCATTTTAATGGCCAAACTAACTTTAAAATTGGCATTTTCCACCGAGAATAAAAACGAAGTTCGGCCATGTTTTCTTTTTCTGCAGGGAGAAATTTGAAGATCACGTGACGTAAAACAGAGCACATGGTGTAGTCCAAACGATAGCTGGGGATTCTGGGTAGTGTAGTGTCTTCTGCCATCCTTTACTCAGAAAAAATATTTGTTTCTCCGAATCGAAGGGGAAAAATACAAAAGCATTGCACACAATTTAAACCAATCAATGTTGTGTAATTAACAAGGATAATCTGGTGTTTTTTAGTCGATGAGTAGTGCAGATATCACTGTAAAATCAATCGACAGTAAGAGGAATACTTACTTCCGGGTGTACAATTATCCGTTATCCAATGGGAATGGACGCTCACATTGCCTTTAAGGGCAGCCGACACAAACGAATGCCGTGCTTCCATGAGCGTCAAATCCCGCCGCAGATGGGAATACATTGCAATCAGTTGAAAGCTATTTGCGTCCCTTTATGACGCTGAAGGAGCCTAGGAGCGTCACAACTGGACGCCACGGACACTGACCAAACGTCGCTCCTGGACGCTTAGGGAGTGAGAGTGTGTTGAGATAACACGGCAGGGTCCGTGACAGTTTGTTTTCATCTGATTTCAAATAAACAAAGTCTTGGTTTTAAGAATATTAGACTTGTTTCGCCAAATTCAGAAGATAAATACAACTTTGAAGCTTCGGCATAATTACAAGCGACAATTTAACGTCACAGCAGGCATAACCAGGGCCGCCTTAATGCACGGGCTGACCTGGGCTGAAGCCCAGGGGCCTACGGAGATCAGGGGCCTATCATGAGCCAATAAAAAAGTTTTTAAAAAAAATGTAATTAAAAAAAGTCTTGGCTTTCAGAATATGAAACTTTTATTTCCAAAATCACACGATAAATACATTTTTGAAGGGAAGATGACAGCTCTCACTCGCCACTCACCCCCCCCTCCCTCTGGCTGAAATTATGAATGTGAGTGTATAGTAATCATAGATAACACGGCAGGGTCCGTTACAGTTTGTTTTCATCTGGTTTCAAATAAACAAAGTCTTGGCTTTCAGAATATTAAACTTGTTTCGGCAAATTCAGATGATAAATACAGCTTTGAAGCTTCGGCATAATTACAAGCAGAGAACGGAGTAACTTGACGTCACAGCAGGCATAACAGCAGCCGGTGTTTCTCGTGAGTGTTTTCCCCGGGAAACAAACACAATACACACAAACGCAAAAATACACAAACACACACGTATACACACACCAGAGTCCTGCATCGGGTCGGGTACCCGCGGGTACCCGACGGGTGACCTGCAAAAAAGGTGATTCGCGGGTGGTATTTTTTCAAACACTTTTTTCCGGGTTCGGTTCTGGGTAAAACAAAGATGATGCGGGTCCGGTCGCGGGTATTGCATAATAAATATATTAAAATAATAGTCATTTAGTTTAATGTTTAAATCTTCAGACCTCTCCCCCGCGGGACCGCGCATAATCATAACCTCTGCAGCGCATCAATCTGCTGCTGTGCGCGCCACATTCGAAATGGCTGAGGTGAAGCTCTCTAGCAGAGAATACAGCATTTACAATAACACTTCCTCAAGAGCGAAATCCAACGTCTGGGAGGCTTCTGGTGTCATCCTAGATGGAGGAAATAACCAACATCCCACGCTTTTTGAGACAAATATGCAACTGCGTGTGTTAATAATTGCACGTTTTCACTGCTCATATATAGGCTATGCGGGTTCGGGTCGGGTTGCGGATCTTGTGCCGACGGGTCGGGTCGGGTTGCGGAACTAATTGGCAATATGTGCGGGTAGCGGGGCGGATTCGGTATTGCACGTCGCGGGTGCGGGGCGGGAGCGGGTCTTGAAAATCAGACCCGTGCAGGACTCTGACACACACTCGTACATATACACACACGCAAAAATACACAAACACGCACACGTATACACACACACACACACACACACACACACTCGCGAGCTTCCCCCAGACCAGTAATCCAAACGAAAATATCTTCCCTCCGTAGTATTTTGATCATTTTCTCCGCTAATCAATCAGATCGATGGATTCCAGAGATGACTCCGAAACAGTCAGTGGGAACCACTTAACAGCCAATCAGAATGAGAATATGTTTCACATGTGACTCGTTCAAATTGCGAGTGATTGAGTGACAGATGAAGGTTGTTTAGGAGAAAAAGTTTGAGAAGAAAAAGTTTGAGAGTGTCGCTCGGAAAAGGAAATTGTTGAGGGAAAAGGAGTTTCAAAGCTTACAGGTTATTTTAAACCTGCAGGCCAGGATGAGGAGGAAGGACAGATGAGTTCTGTACCGAGCGGTAGCGGTGCCGGCCTCGGAGCCAAGTAGGCCGTCTGGTTCTGATAGCGATGGAGTAGCGGGAGAGGAAAAACAGACAGGAGGGACATTATCTGTTGGAGGAGATGGAGAGGACGACGAGGACTTGCTACGTGGAGGGGAGCCAACGGCAACCGGACAAATACATGAGGGAGGCCCGATACGTCACTCATCTGGAGGAGAGGACCAGGCGCGCGTAGAGCAGAGTGGAGAAGGGCGATCACAGAGCCTGCCGAGGCTATAAATGACTTTGATTTGTTGTTTAAATAGGGGGCCTACAAAACCTATCAGCCCCAGGGCCTGATGGCAGGTTAAGGCGGGCCCGGGCATAACAACAGCCGGTGTTTCTTGTGAGGGTTTCCCCGGGAAACAAACACAATACACACAAATGCCTCACAGATTATTTCGCGGTATTTGAAATCATGTACTAGTAGTAGTCTAGTGGACGGTATCAGTACTACAAGTAAAACAAATAAAAATAAAAAATATTTTTTTTTTTATTATTAATTACCATCCATCCATCTTCTCCCCTTTATCGGTGGTCGGGTCTCGGGGGTAGCAGTTCCAGCAGAGAGCCCCAAACGTTCCTTTCCCCTCATCAACCAGCTCTGACTGGGGGGTCCCCAGGCGCTCCCAGGCCAACGAAGAGATATAATCCCTCCACCTGGTCCTAGGTCTACCCCTTGGTCTCCTCCCAGCTGGACGTGCCTGGAACACCTCCCTAGGGAGGCGCCCAGGTGGCATCCTAACTAGGTGCCCGAACCACCTCAACTGGCTCCTTTCGACGCGAAGGAGGAGCGGCTCAACTCCGAGTCCCTCCCGGATGACCGAACTTCTCACCTTATCCCTAAGGGAGACGCCAGCCACCCTGCGGAGAAAACCCATCTCGAGCGCTTGTATCCGCGATCTCGTTCTTTCGGTCATTACATTATTATTAATTACGTTGTTTATAAATTAATCTGAGGGCCGCAAAAAGAGGAGGTGGGGGCCGCATGCGGCCCGCGGGCCGTCATTTGCCCATCCCTGATTTAGATCATCAAAACTATAAGTCTACTCCAGGAACCTTGAAGGCATCACGCGGGTTGAATTCTACCTGTGCCATTTATTAATCCAGATGTTATGTTAGTTGACGTACGTTGGATATATATTGGCCATATTCCCTATACAACACCGGATGTAAAAAAAAACACGAAGCGCTTGTTGAGTTAATGTCTTGTAACTAATTCACCAGCTCTTACGTATGACTTGCTTGAATTGAATATATATCTGCACGTTCCTTGCTGTTCGGAGTTTGTTTCTTTAGGGTTTTATTGTAAGTTGCTTTGGATAAAAGCATCAGCTAAATGATATGTAATGTAAACACGTAACTTCTGTTGGGTGATGGCCGTCGTTGAGTGTGAGAAGTGTCCCAACGTTCCACACGTTCTTTACTTTCTGGAATAAAATGTTCTTTATTTCCTGGCTCCTCGCCATCAGGCACTCCTTGCTGTTGCACACGTTCCTTTAGATGTTGATATAATGTCACACATTTCTTCTTTTGCTTTTAGCTCCCAGACTTTGGAACTCTTTCCCCTCCAACACATCCGACAGTCCGACACAATCACCACCTTCAAGACCCTCCTCAAAACCCACCTGTTCACATCAGCCTACTCACTGTCCCCCTGTTTCTGTCCTTTTGTTTTCCGTTTTTAAGAACACATTCTGATATGTAAGGTGTCCTTGGGTTGCTTTGAAAGGCTCCTCTAAATAAAATGTATTATTATTAAACATCTCTGCCCTCCTTTCAAAACAATGCATCGAGCAGGCGGTTGGCTGTTTCTCACTGGAGGCCTGGTTACATGTCGACAGGGCAGGAAACATAGCACTCAACTTACTGAGAGCAGGAGGAAATATCATTTAAAACATACGTTTGTTAACACAGCTTTATTGTTTATTGAAATAATGAAAATAGACAAATAATGTAAAAATAGAAAATGCATTTAAATTCGCTTGAATTATATAAAATAATATTTAATTGTAATACTTTAACATTCGAATACATATACTTTTATTAAAAATAAATGTGATTTTTGCAGACAAAAAAAAAACATTATTATTCTCATTAAATATAATTTTTTTGACAGTTTTTGCAAAGCTTGGATGCCTTCAAACCTTCAAACCCCACTGCAGTCAGCATGTCGTTGTGTCCCTGAGACCCTTCACCCCAAATTGCTCCTGTGGGGATTGTCCACTGTATTGAGTATGTGAGTTGCTTTGGATGAAAGCGTCTAACAAGTAACATGTGATGGGATGCAGACCTAATTCAAAGATAAATACAAATTATTCCTTTTTTAATTCAGCTGATTTCACATGGTGTGATGCAGAGAATACAGGTCAATGTGTGCTTGTGTGTAGAAAGGAGAATTCACTTGAATGTCCACGTATGCTCAACAAATCATAAACATGTTTTTATTTAGATCAGAACTGTAAGTCTAGAACTCCACTGGCTCCCCGTTTCACACCGCATCCACTACAAACTCCTGGTCCTCACTTTCAAAGCCCTCCACCATCTGGCCCCTCCCCCTATCTCACTGACCTCCTCATCCTCTACCAACCACCCTGGTCCCTCAGATCTACCTCAGCCGGTTTGCTTTCCACCCCCAAGGCCAAACTCCAGAGCTTCGAGGATAGAGCCTTCTCTGTGGCAGCCCCGAAGCTCTGGAACTCCCTCCCCCAAGACTCTTTCCCCTCCAACACATCCGACAGTCTGACACAATCACCACATTCAAGACCCTCCTCAAAACCCAGGTATAAGAGAATACAGGTCAATGTGTGCTTGTGTGTAGAAAGGAGAATTCACTTGAATGTCCACGTATGCTCAACAAATCATAACAAATGTTTTATTTAGATCAGAACTGTAAGTCGAGACTCCAGGAACCTTGAAGGCATCACGCAGGTTAAATGGACAGTCTATCCGTAAATCTAAAATGCATATTTATCATCTTACCGGTGCCATTTATGAATCTAGATATTGGCCATATTCCCTATACAACACATACAAAGTCCTCCTAAACCTTCCCCCCTCCTCATGTTTAGAAGTTGATCTACTTTTGACAGACACCTCTTTTAGAACTTTAGTTTATAAAATAAGTGATTTCGGTACATTATGAGACAGACCCAGACGTTTGTTTTTTTACCATTTAACAAAAACTTATAATTGGCTTCAAAGCCTGGAGCTTCGTCTGCGGATTCTGATTAGTAACCAGGTCATGATTTCTTAAAAATTACATTTCTATTGAGACTTTCCAAAGTAACTTGTAGTGGTTTTTAGCACCACAAGCCAAATGTCATCGTGGATAGGAAGCAGTGGTGTAAAGTAACTAAGTACATTTACTCAAGTACTGTACTTTTTCAAGGTACTTGTACTTTACTTTAGTATTTCCATTATATGCTACTTCTACTTTTACTCAAGTACATAATCTGAGTACTTCTACTTTTACTCAAGTACAAGATCTGAGTACTTCTACTTTTACAAGTACAAGATCTGAGTACTTCTACTTTTACAAGTACACAATCTGAGTACTTCTACTTCTACTCAAGTACCAGATCTGAGTCTCCCCCCGTAGAGGCAGTAGTATGGGTCCCTATCAGGTTTATTTGCAGGTTTCTTGGTGGTCTCACCTGTGTTCATGTTGGAGTTACTGAACTTCATTTGGGTTATTGACACAAGACCCCTGTCGGCCCCTCTATCTGCAGCATTGTGGGGAATACATGGGTCATAGTGAGCTTATATAACATATAATGGCCCCTATATGCCAGCCCTTTGAAATACTTGAAGCCCACACAGCTTTTATTCAGAAAACCAGTAGAAACATCATGCTTTCACTGCAGACTTCCTACAGGTAACAACACCTATGAGTTTTAAGGCTTCACTCACAACACAATTGTTCTAAATAACAGTTTCTTGGTATTTTTAGACTATAAGTTGGTTTAAAACAGTGATTAAATGCACAGATCTGCTGCACCGAGTCCCTACATTCAACATTGTTTGATTGTAAGCTATAGTGTTATTCAAAGTCAATATCATTTGAAGTAGAGCTCTGATTTTAAGGAGTTATCTGTTGTCGGTAGTTCTGGATAAAAACGTCAGCTAAATGAAATATCATAACAGAGAAAAATAAACTGCAGTTCCACAAATGGCCACTTGAGGTTGGCTCCATGAGGGTGATTGACCTCCATGTTAACATTCCCAATTTTAAAGCAGGAATAAAACACGTTCACAGACTATACAAAAACTGTTTTGGTATAGCTAATCTGCCCCTATACAACAATCATAAGGTGTTTATTTTTATATAATTCAAACGTTTGAATGATATTAAAGCACTTATGAAACCCAATAGGATCTCAGAGACGACTTCTATAGCAGATACAGGGATTTCCTATCTCTGTGTTGGACCCTGAAGGCAGCATCTCTGTGTACCTTTTTGATTATGTATAATTATATTTCTAAAACTATAATTAAATAAATAGCGTTGCCCAACATTTTTAATTATAAGTAGTAATAAATCAAAAAAATAATTAAATAAATGTAACGTGTGGAAAAAAACAATAATAAATAAATAAGAAAAGGTGGACATTTAGAGAGAAATAAATACACGAATAAAACTGGTAAAAATATAAAAAGGCACAAATAAAAAAAAGTGTAAATATAAAAAATAATAATAATATGAATATGAATATATAATAATAATAATATATAATATTAAAAATATTAAAAAAGTATAACAAATTATAATAATTAGTAAAAAAAAAAAAGTTTAATTTAAAAAATGTTTAATACCAAAAAAATGAAATTACATCAGGGTTTAATTACTTTCTAAACGAGCAGGAAATGAAATATAATACAGGCTTTTGAACGTATATGCTCACTAATAATTGGCAGTTTAAGGTCTCTTTTTCCCGCTGTGTTTACAAGGCAAGGCAAGGCAAGTTTATTTATATAGCACTTTTCAACACAAGGAAATTCAAAGTGCTTTACAAAAAATGAAAGAGATTAAGAAAATGGCATTTAAAATCAGTCATTAAAAAGAAAAGCTAATAAAATAAACATTAAAAGAAAAAGTACATGGATAAAAGTTACAGTGCAGTCTAAGATATGAATAGTTCAATTAAAAGCAGTGACAAAAAGAAAAGTCTTCTTGCTGGATTTGAAAGTAGTCAGAGTTGCAGCGGACCTGCAGGTTTCTGGGAGTTTGTTCCAGATATTTGGAGCATAATAACTGAACGCTGCTTCTCCATGTTTAGTTCTGACTCTGGGGACAGAAAGCTGACCAGTCCCTGAAGACCTGAGAGATCTGGATGCTTCATCATTTAGCAGGAGGTCAGAAATGTATTTTGGGCCTAAACCATTCAGTGCTACAGTAGGATTGGCAGCTGTCAGATTCACAGCTTGCAGGTAAATCACTGAAGGAGGATCTGATGAGTCTCTGTTTGCTCACCTTACTCTGCTGAGTGTTTCATTTGGACGATTTCCAAGTGTGTGAGAGGGCCGCCTTTATGTGCCTTTAATCATCTCTGACATTAATATGACAGTTACTGGATGGATGAACGCCTTCTCCAATTATCACCTATTGCATGACAACTATTTGGTTAAATGCAAATGAAGGCTGCAAAAAAAGATTAAAATGTGTATCTAGTTCAGAGGATTCTGGGAGTGGTTTTGTGTTTTTGTCGTCTGTGCTTTTATTGACTGTTTAAAGAACATGTTGTGAAAGACAGGATACGAGCAGGAGAGGACTCTTTAAAGTAGAGACACTAGATACTGATAGACACCTGAACATCAGCAGGAGAGGACTCTTTAAAGTAGAGACACTAGATACTGATAGACACCTGAACATCAGCAGGAGAGGACTCTTTAAAGTAGAGACACTAGATACTGATAGACACCTGAACATCAGCAGGAGAGGACTCTTTAAAGTAGAGACACAATATACTGATATACACCTGAACATCAGCAGGAGAGGACTCTTTAAAGTAGAGACACTACATACTGATATACACCTGAACATCAGCAGGAGAGGACTCTTTAAAGTAGAGACACTACATACTGATATACACCTGAACATCAGCAGGAGAGGACTCTTTAAAGTAGAGACACTACATACTGATATACACCTGAACATCAGCAGGAGAGGACTCTTTAAAGTAGAGACACTACATACTGATATACACCTGAACATCAGCAGGAGAGGACTCTTTAAAGTAGAGACACTACATACTGATATACACCTGAACATCAGCAGGAGAGGACTCTTTAAAGTAGAGACACTACATACTGATATACACCTGAACATCAGCAGGAGAGGACTCTTTAAAGTAGAGACACTACATACTGATATACACCTGAAAATCAGCAGGAGAGGACTCTTTAAAGTAGAGACATTACATACTGATATACACCTGAACATCAGCAGGAGAGGACTCTTTAAAGTAGAGACACTACATACTGATATACACCTGAACATCAGCAGGAGAGGACTCTTTAAAGTAGAGACACTACATACTGATATACACCTGAACATCAGCAGGAGAGGACTCTTTAAAGTAGAGACACTAGATACTGATAGACACCTGAACATCAGCAGGAGAGGACTCTTTAAAGTAGAGACACAATATACTGATATACACCTGAACATCAGCAGGAGAGGACTCTTTAAAGTAGAGGCACAATATACTGATATACACCTGAACATCAGCAGGAGAGGACTCTTTAAAGTAGAGACACTACATACTGATATACACCTGAACATCAGCAGGAGAGGACTCTTTAAAGTAGAGACACTACATACTGATATACACCTGAACATCAGCAGGAGAGGACTCTTTAAAGTAGAGACACTACATACTGATATACACCTGAACATCAGCAGGAGAGGACTCTTTAAAGTAGAGACATTACATACTGATATACACCTGAACATCAGCAGGAGAGGACTCTTTAAAGTAGAGACACTACATACTGATATACACCTGAACATCAGCAGGAGAGGACTCTTTAAAGTAGAGACACTACATACTGATATACACCTGAACATCAGCAGGAGAGGACTCTTTAAAGTAGAGACACTACATACTGATATACACCTGAACATCAGCAGGAGAGGACTCTTTAAAGTAGAGACACTAATATACTGATATACACCTGAACATCAGCAGGAGAGGACTCTTTAAAGTAGAGGCACAATATACTGATATACACCTGAACATCAGCAGGAGAGGACTCTTTAAAGTAGAGACACTACATACTGATATACACCTGAACATCAGCAGGAGAGGACTCTTTAAAGTAGAGACACTACATACTGATATACACCTGAACATCAGCAGGAGAGGACTCTTTAAAGTAGAGACACTACATACTGATATACACCTGAACATCAGCAGGAGAGGACTCTTTAAAGTAGAGACACTACATACTGATATACACCTGAAAATCAGCAGGAGAGGACTCTTTAAAGTAGAGACACTACATACTGATATACACCTGAACATCAGCAGGAGAGGACTCTTTAAAGTAGAGACACTACATACTGATATACACCTGAACATCAGCAGGAGAGGACTCTTTAAAGTAGAGACACTACATACTGATATACAGCTGAACATCAGCAGGAGAAGACTCTTTAAAGTAGAGACACTACATACTGATATACACCTGAACATCAGCAGGAGAGGACTCTTTAAAGTAGAGACACTACATACTGATATACACCTGAACATCAGCAGGAGAGGACTCTTTAAAGTAAAGACACTACATACTGATATACACCTGAACACCAGCAGGAGAGGACTCTTTAAAGTAGAGACACTACATACTGATATACACCTGAACATCAGCAGGAGAGGACTCTTTAAAGTAGAGACACTACATACTGATATACACCTGAACATCAGAAGGAGAGGACTCTTTAAAGTAGAGACACTACATACTGATATACACCTGAACATCAGCAGGAGAGGACTCTTTAAAGTAGAGACACTACATACTGATATACACCTGAACATCAGCAGGAGAGTACTCTTTAAAGTAGAGACACTACATACTGATATACACCTGAACATCAGCAGGAGAGTACTCTTTAAAGTAGAGACACTACATACTGATATACACCTGAACATCAGCAGGAGAGGACTCTTTAAAGTAGAGACACTAGATGCTGATATACACCTGAACATCAGCAGGAGAGGACTCTTTAAAGTAGAGACACTACATACTGATATACACCTGAACACCAGCAGGAGAGGACTCTTTAAAGTAGAGACACTACATACTGATATACACCTGAACACCAGCAGGAGAGGACTCTTTAAAGTAGAGACACTACATACTGATATACACCTGAACATCAGCAGGAGAGGACTCTTTAAAGTAGAGACACAATATACTGATATACACCTGAACATCAGCAGGAGAGGACTCTTTAAAGTAGAGACACTATATGCTGATATACACCTGAACATCAGCAGGAGAGGACTCTTTAAAGTAGAGACATTACATACTGATATACACCTGAACATCAGCAGGAGAGGACTCTTTAAAGTAGAGACACTACATACTGATATACACCTGAACATCAGCAGGAGAGGACTCTTTAAAGTAGAGACACTACATACTGATATACACCTGAACATCAGCAGGAGAGGACTCTTTAAAGTAGAGACACTACATACTGATATACACCTGAACATCAGCAGGAGAGGACTCTTTAAAGTAGAGACACTACATACTGATATACACCTGAACATCAGCAGGAGAGGACTCTTTAAAGTAGAGACACTACATACTGATATACACCTGAACATCAGCAGGAGAGGACTCTTTAAAGTAGAGACACTACATATCTGATATACACCTGAACATCAGCAGGAGAGGACTCTTTAAAGTAGAGACACTACATACTGATATACACCTGAACATCAGCAGGAGAGGACTCTTTAAAGTAGAGACACTACATACTGATATACACCCTGAAACATCAGCAGGAGAGGACTCTTTAAAGTAGAGACACTACATACTGATATACACCTGAACATCAGCAGGAGAGGACTCTTTAAAGTAGAGACACTACATACTGATATACACCTGAACATCAGCAGGAGAGGACTCTTTAAAGTAGAGACACTACATACTGATATACACCTGAACATCAGCAGGAGAGGACTCTTTAAAGTAGAGACACTACATACTGATATACACCTGAACATCAGCAGGAGAGGACTCTTTAAAGTAGAGACACTACATACTGATATACACCTGAACATCAGCAGGAGAGGACTCTTTAAAGTAGAGACACTACATACTGATATACACCTGAACATCAGCAGGAGAGGACTCTTTAAAGTAGAGACACTACATACTGATATACACCTGAACATCAGCAGGAGAGGACTCTTTAAAGTAGAGACACTACATACTGATATACACCTGAACATCAGCAGGAGAGGACTCTTTAAAGTAGAGACACTACATACTGATATACACCTGAACATCAGCAGGAGAGGACTCTTTAAAGTAGAGACACTACATACTGATATACACCTGAACATCAGCAGGAGAGGACTCTTTAAAGTAGAGACACTACATACTGATATACACCTGAACATCAGCAGGAGAGGACTCTTTAAAGTAGAGACACTACATACTGATATACACCTGAACATCAGCAGGAGAGGACTCTTTAAAGTAGAGACACTACATACTGATATACACCTGAACATCAGCAGGAGAGGACTCTTTAAAGTAGAGACACTACATACTGATATACACCTGAACATCAGCAGGAGAGGACTCTTTAAAGTAGAGACACTACATACTGATATACACCTGAACATCAGCAGGAGAGGACTCTTTAAAGTAGAGACACTACATACTGATATACACCTGAACATCAGCAGGAGAGGACTCTTTAAAGTAGAGACACTACATACTGATATACACCTGAACATCAGCAGGAGAGGACTCTTTAAAGTAGAGACACTACATACTGATATACACCTGAACATCAGCAGGAGAGGACTCTTTAAAGTAGAGACACTACATACTGATATACACCTGAACATCAGCAGGAGAGGACTCTTTAAAGTAGAGACACTACATACTGATATACACCTGAACATCAGCAGGAGAGGACTCTTTAAAGTAGAGACACTACATACTGATATACACCTGAACATCAGCAGGAGAGGACTCTTTAAAGTAGAGACACTACATACTGATATACACCTGAACATCAGCAGGAGAGGACTCTTTAAAGTAGAGACACTACATACTGATATACACCTGAACATCAGCAGGAGAGGACTCTTTAAAGTAGAGACACTACATACTGATATACACCTGAACATCAGCAGGAGAGGACTCTTTAAAGTAGAGACACTACATACTGATATACACCTGAACATCAGCAGGAGAGGACTCTTTAAAGTAGAGACACTACATACTGATATACACCTGAACATCAGCAGGAGAGGACTCTTTAAAGTAGAGACACTACATACTGATATACACCTGAACATCAGCAGGAGAGGACTCTTTAAAGTAGAGACACTACATACTGATATACACCTGAACATCAGCAGGAGAGGACTCTTTAAAGTAGAGACACTACATACTGATATACACCTGAACATCAGCAGGAGAGGACTCTTTAAAGTAGAGACACTACATACTGATATACACCTGAACATCAGCAGGAGAGGACTCTTTAAAGTAGAGACACTACATACTGATATACACCTGAACATCAGCAGGAGAGGACTCTTTAAAGTAGAGACACTACATACTGATATACACCTGAACATCAGCAGGAGAGGACTCTTTAAAGTAGAGACACTACATACTGATATACACCTGAACATCAGCAGGAGAGGACTCTTTAAAGTAGAGACACTACATACTGATATACACCTGAACATCAGCAGGAGAGGACTCTTTAAAGTAGAGACACTACATACTGATATACACCTGAACATCAGCAGGAGAGGACTCTTTAAAGTAGAGACACTACATACTGATATACACCTGAACATCAGCAGGAGAGGACTCTTTAAAGTAGAGACACTACATACTGATATACACCTGAACATCAGCAGGAGAGGACTCTTTAAAGTAGAGACACTACATACTGATATACACCTGAACATCAGCAGGAGAGGACTCTTTAAAGTAGAGACACTACATACTGATATACACCTGAACATCAGCAGGAGAGGACTCTTTAAAGTAGAGACACTACATACTGATATACACCTGAACATCAGCAGGAGAGGACTCTTTAAAGTAGAGACACTACAATACTGATATACACCTGAACATCAGCAGGAGAGGACTCTTTAAAGTAGAGACACTACATACTGATATACACCTGAACATCAGCAGGGAGAGGACTCTTTAAAGTAGAGACACTACATACTGATATACACCTGAACATCAGCAGGAGAGGACTCTTTAAAAGTAGGACACTACATACTGATATACACCTGACATCAGCAGGAGAGGACTCTTAAAGTAGAGACACTACATACTGATATACACCTGAACATCAGCAGGAGAGGACTCTTTAAAGTAGAGACACTACATACTGATATACACCTGAACATCAGCAGGAGAGGACTCTTTAAAGTAGAGACACTACATACTGATATACACCTGAACATCAGCAGGAGAGGACTCTTTAAAGTAGAGACACTACATACTGATATACACCTGAACATCAGCAGGAGAGGACTCTTTAAAGTAGAGACACTACATACTGATATACACCTGAACATCAGCAGGAGAGGACTCTTTAAAGTAGAGACACTACATACTGATATACACCTGAACATCAGCAGGAGAGGACTCTTTAAAGTAGAGACACTACATACTGATATACACCTGAACATCAGCAGGAGAGGACTCTTTAAAGTAGAGACACTACATACTGATATACACCTGAACATCAGCAGGAGAGGACTCTTTAAAGTAGAGACACTACATAATGATATACACCTGAACATCAGCAGGAGAGGACTCTTTAAAGTAGAGACACTACATACTGATATACACCTGAACATCAGCAGGAGAGGACTCTTAAAGTAGAGACACTACATACTGATATACACCTGAACATCAGCAGGAGAGGACTCTTTAAAGTAGAGACACTACATACTGATATACACCTGAACATCAGCAGGAGAGGACTCTTTAAAGTAGAGACACTACATACTGATATACACCTGAACATCAGCAGGAGAGGACTCTTTAAAGTAGAGACACTACATACTGATATACACCTGAACATCAGCAGGAGAGGACTCTTTAAAGTAGAGACACTACATACTGATATACACCTGAACATCAGCAGGAGAGGACTCTTTAAAGTAGAGACACTACATACTGATATACACCTGAACATCAGCAGGAGAGGACTCTTTAAAGTAGAGACACTACATACTGAAACTGAACATCAGCAGGAGAGGACTCTTTAAAGTAGAGACACTACATACTGATATACACCTGAACATCAGCAGGAGAGGACTCTTTAAAGTAGAGACACTACATACTGATATACACCTGAACATCAGCAGGAGAGGACTCTTTAAAGTAGAGACACTACATACTGATATACACCTGAACATCAGCAGGAGAGGACTCTTTAAGTAGAGACACTACATACTGATATACACCTGAACATCAGCAGGATGAGGACTCTTTAAAGTAGAGACACTACATACTGATATACACCTGAACATCAGCAGGAGAGGACTCTTTAAAGTAGAGACCACTACATACTGATATACACCTGAACATCAGCAGGAGAGGACTCTTTAAAGTAGAGACACTACATACTGATATACACCTGAACATCAGCAGGAGAGGACTCTCTTTAAAGTAGAGACACTACATACTGATATACACCTGAACATCAGCAGGAGAGGACTCTTAAAGTAGAGACACTACATACTGATATACACCTGAACATCAGCAGGAGAGGACTCTTTAAAGTAGAGACACTACATACTGATATACACCCTGAACATCA
Organism: Gymnodraco acuticeps; assembly: GCF_902827175.1. Taxonomy (NCBI): domain Eukaryota; kingdom Metazoa; phylum Chordata; class Actinopteri; order Perciformes; family Bathydraconidae; genus Gymnodraco; species Gymnodraco acuticeps. Next base: position 74,325 of record NW_022991396.1, read on the forward strand.
GCAGGAGAGGACTCTTTAATAGAGGACACTACTATACTGATATACACCTGAACATCAGCAGGAGAGGACTCTTTAAAGTAGAGACACTACATACTGATATACACCTGAACATCAGCAGGAGAGGACTCTTTAAAGTAGAGACACTACATACTGATATACACCTGAACATCAGCAGGAGAGGACTCTTTAAAGTAGAGACACTACATACTGATATACACCTGAACATCAGCAGGAGAGGACTCTTTAAAGTAGAGACACTACATACTGATATACACCTGAACATCAGCAGGAGAGGACTCTTTAAAGTAGAGACACTAATACTGATATACACCTGAACATCAGCAGGAGAGGACTCTTTAAAGTAGAGACACTACATACTGATATACACCTGAACATCAGCAGGAGAGGACTCTTTAAAGTAGAGACACTACATACTGATATACACCCTGAACATCAGCAGGAGAGGACAATTTAAAGTAGAGACACTACATACTGATATACACCTGAACATCATCATAGGGACTCTTTAAAGTAGAGACACTACATACTGATATACACCTGAACATCAGCAGGAGAGGACTCTTTAAAGTAGAGACACTACATACTGATATACACCTGAACATCAGCAGGAGAGGACTCTTTAAAGTAGAGACACTACATACTGATATTACACCTGAAACATCAGCAGGAGAGGACTCTTTAAAGTAGAGACACTACATACTGATATACACCTGAACATCAGCAGGAGAGGACTCTTTAAAGTAGAGACTATCTACATACTGATATACACCTGAACATCAGAAGGAGAGGACTCTTTAAAGTAGGAGACACTACATACTGATATACACCTGAACATCAGCAGGAGAGGACTCTTTAAAGTAGAGACACTACATACTGATATACACCTGAACATCAGCAGGAGAGGACTCTTAAAGTAGAGACACTACATACTGATATACACCTGAACATCAGCAGGAGAGGACTCTTTAAAGTAGAGACACTACATACTGATATACACCTGAACATCAGCAGGAGAGGACTCTTTAAAGTAGAGACACTACATACTGATATACACCTGAACATCAGCAGGAGAGGACTCTTTAAAGTAGAGATACTACATACTGATATACACCTGACATCAGGCAGGAGAGGACTCTTTAAAGTAGAGACACTACATACTGATATACACCTGAACATCAGCAGGAGAGGACTCTTTAAAGTAGAGACACTATCATACTGATATACACCTGAACATCAGCAGAGAGGACTCTTTAAAGTAGAGACACTACATACTGATATACACCTGAACATCAGCAGGAGAGGACTCTTTAAAGTAGAGACACTACATACTGATATACACCTGAACATCAGCAGGAGAGGACTCTTTAAAGTAGAGACACTACATACTGATATACACCTGAACATCAGCAGGAAGAGGACTCTTTAAAGTAGAGACACTACATACTGATATACACCTGAACATCAGCAGGAGAGGACTCTTTAAAGTAGAGACACTACATACTGATATACACCTGAACATCAGCAGGAGAGGACTCTTTAAAGTAGAGACACTACATACTGATATACACCTGAACATCAGCAGGAGAGGACTCTTTAAAGTAGAGACACTACATACTGATATACACCTGAACATCAGCAGGAGAGGACTCTTTAAAGTAGAGACACTACATACTGATATACACCTGAACATCAGCAGGAGAGGACTCTTTAAAGTAGAGACACTACATACTGATATACACCTGAACATCAGCAGGAGAGGACTCTTTAAAGTAGAGACACTACATACTGATATACACCTGAACATCAGCAGGAGAGGACTCTTTAAAGTAGAGACACTACATACTGATATACACCTGAACATCAGCAGGAGAGGACTCTTTAAAGTAGAGACACTACATACTGATATACACCTGAACATCAGCAGGAGAGGACTCTTTAAAGTAGAGACACTACATACTGATATACACCTGAACATCAGCAGGAGAGGACTCTTTAAAGTAGAGACACTACATACTGATATACACCTGAACATCAGCAGGAGAGGACTCTTTAAAGTAGAGACCACTACATACTGATATAACTGAATCAGCAGGAGAGGGACTCTTTAAAGTAGAGACACTAATACTGATATACCACCTGCACATCAGAGGAGAGGACTCTTTTAAAGTAGAGACACTCCATACTGATATACACCTGAACATCAGCAGGAGAGGACTCTTTAAAGTAGAGACACTACATACTGATAACACCTGAACATCAGCAGGAGAGGACTCTTTAAAGTAGAGACACCTACATACTGATATACACCTGAACATCAGCAGGAGAGGACTCTTTAAAGTAGAGACACTACATACTGATATACACCTTGAACATCAGCAGGAGAGGACTCTTTAAAGTAGGAGACACTAATACTGATATACACCTGAACATCAGCAGGAGAGGACTCTGTTAAAGTAGAGACACTACATACTGATATACACCTGAACATCAGCAGGAGAGGACTCTTTAAAGTAGAGACACTACATTACTGATATACACCTGAACATCAGCAGGAGAGGACTCTTTAAAGTAGAGACACTACATACTGATATACACCTGAACATCAGCAGGAGAGGACTCTTTAAAGTAGAGACACTACATACTGATATACACCTGAAACATCAGCAGGAGAGGACTCTTTAAAGTAGAGACACTACATACTGATATACACCTGAACACTCAGCAGAGAGGACTCTTTAAAGTAGAGACACTACATACTGATCTACACCTGAACATCAGCAGGAGAGGACTCTTTAAGTAGAGACAACTACATACTGATATTCCACCGAACATCAGCAGGAGAGGACTCTTTAAAGTAGAGACACTACATACTGATATACACCTGAACCTATCAGCAGGAGAGGACTCTTTAAGTAGAGACACTAATACTGATATACACCGGAACATCAGCAGGAGAGGACTCTTTAAAGTAGAGACACTACATACTGATATACACCTCGAACATCGCAGGAGAGGGACTCTTTAAAGTAGAGACACCTACATACTGCTAAGACACCTGCACATCAGCAGGAGAGGACTCTTTAAAGTAGAGAAGAGACACTACATACTGATATACACCCTGAACATCAGCATGAGAGGACTCTTTGAAAGTAGAGGCCACTACATAACTGATCTTACACCTGAACATCAGCAGGAGAGGACTCTTTAAAGTAGAGACACTACATACTGATATACACCTGAACATCAGCAGGAGAGGACTCTTAAAGTAGAGACACTA